>NW_025110090.1:28008-271751 GCF_011392965.1 Frieseomelitta varia
TATAGTATATTTTATATTTTTATTATTCAAGACAGTATAGTATATTTTATATTTTTATTATTTAAGACAATATAGTATATTTTATATTTTTACTATTCAAGATATAGTATATTTTATATTTTTATTATTCAAGACAGTATAGTATACTTTGTATTTTTATTATTCAAGACAATATAGTATATTTAAGAGAATATAATATTTTATATTTTTACTATTCAAGATATAGTATATTTAAGACAATATAGTATATTTTATATTTTTATTATTCAAAACAATATAGTATATTTTATATTTTTATTATTACTCAAATTACTGCATTTCTCCGCAACACATCATTTTTAATAGCCCACGATTCATGTTGTTGTACTCCTCTGGAAGAGAAAGATCGATAATGAATTTCATCCAGAGTCTATCTCGCGAACTAAAACTGTGTTAATATCGACAAGTCCGTTTGTTCAACAATTTTTTTTGAAATTATCTTGATTATCTAGGAACCATGTTGCCAAGGTCATCATTCTTATTCCTTATAGATGCCTTAGGTCCCGCAATGTGTATAAAAATACATTCCATACTTTTCAAAAGGCCATCACCGATTTCAATGATTCTTGGATTTCTAACAGCTAATTCGAGAGTTATATTTCAGTAAAAGACATGCTACTTCCTTCCTTTGGCTCTCGAAAATAATTTATTCATTAAGAATCGTTCATTTTTGTGAATTGTTTGCAAATGATAGCAGTGATTTCCGGTCGACTTCTGTTGATCGCGCATTTATTTCACTGGCAAGGTTGCAGTGACTTTCATTAATATTCGGACACTAAATGTTTAAACTGTGTAAATTTTGCGAAACAAACTCGCGCAAGCCAGCTTGGAGGCTCGTTCTATAACTTGGAGCCTCTACTTTCAAAATTCACGCAAAAAGCAAGGAACACTTTTTTTTCGTCGAAAGAAAATTGACGTTGCAAAATTTCTCGTAGCAACATTTTCAAAAAATGATTCTTTATTCATTGATTTTATAGTTTTTCTCGTCCGAGCTCCGAAAATCAAAAAAAAAAAAAAAAAAAAGGATGTATAAAGCTTCGAATTCTCGAAACACGAAACTCTCTTGGACATCGAGTAAAAATTTCAAAATCCATGATCTATAATAACACGACAATTTTTCATTCAGTATAATCAGCAGTTCCAAATGGATAAATTTCGCTAAAATTGTGACGACGTTGGTGGACAAAATTTTTCCTAAATTGAAAATCATTTGTGTATCGTTAGTTTAAGAATCATGATTTTCCACCGCGACGAGTGTTTGGATCGCGTTTAATCGACGATCGTCGCCAGTGTGGCAGTCGATCGAATGGCAAGACTCGCGGAGAAGGAGAGAATCGTTTCGAGGACATCGCGAAAATGCAGTTCGCCGTGTTTGGCCGAGCACGAGAGAACAACCGGCAGCTCATGAAAACTGCAACGATTTTCCTCGATATAGGGTCAAATGGCGAAACACATTCGAATATATATATATATATATATATATATATATATATATATATATAACATTTGTAACTTGTGAAGTGCGAATTTTCATGCATTTATGGAAAATTTGAGATACGCGAAAGGTATACAAAATATTTAAAAAAGAGTAATAATAATATGTAAAAGATATATTACTATATTATTATACTATTATATTACTATATTACTATATTATTATATTACTACATTACTATATTATTATATTATTAATATAATAATTATTATAATATATATTATTAATTAATATAATAATAAATTTTTGTAAACGTAAATTATTATTAAAAAAATAAAACTTAAATTGAAAATGGTTCTTCTACATATTATTGCAATGAGTATTACAATATTAGTAGTGTGTTACATTACATTTATATTAGTATTATATTATATTATATTTGATATAATTTATATTAAATATAATATAATAATATAATATTACATATAATACTAAATTTAATGTAATGTAATATACTACTAATATTGTAATACTAATTATAATAATATGTAGAAGAACTATTTTCAATTTAAGTTTTATTTTTTTAATATTAATATACGTTTACAAAAATTTATTATTATATTAATATTATAATATATAATATAATAATATAGTAATGTTAATATTAATAATATAATAATATAATATAATATAATACTAATATTAATGTAATGTAATATACTAATATTGTAATAGTAATTATAATAATATGTAGAAGAACCATTTTCAATTTAAGTTTTATTTTCTTAATATTAATTTACGTTTACAAAAATTTTAAAATCCACAGTGCGATAGTTTGAAATTCAAGATATTTCTACTTTAGGGTTCTTTTAGATTGATGAAGATGTCTATGATACATACGATTCTAGTTTCGATTAACCCATTAACTGCGTGGCTCTATTTTAAAAATGGATAGGTAACACTTATCACCATGTATATCAAAAATAAAGCTGTTTGATAGCAGTTGATTTTTTCGAAAATTCAATAATGTCGCTGATGAAAACAATAGGAAAAATCAAACGCATAAGAAAGATGTTTCTTTTTTTATTTTAACTATAATAAAAATTATTTTAAAACTATCAATCTGCTATATGTAATTGTCGAGAAGTATAGCCTGCATATTACGTGAAGATTCTTTAAAATGAATTTTTTTTACCTTTCCTCTTTATCTTGCTTTCGTTTCAAAATATTCTAAAATACCTGAAACTTCATTGATTTAGATAACAAAACTACTTTTTCTCAAGCAACGAGTACTCGTCACATTAACATTAGACAAATCAATCGGTGCTAAAATTACCAGATCCGATAATTTAAATCTTTCAACAATTATTAGATATCAAAGTGAGAAGCTTTCGAGAAAATTAATAGACTTTCATCGAGACTGAAATAATATAACAAATATGATTGACTGACGGTGAAATTAAATCGTTTCAATTACGATCGTTCACACTTAAATGCACATTAACGATTGACAACCGCATCCGTCAAGAGTGGACGTGTTCCAAAAAAAAAAAAAAAAACCACAGAAGAGTCGTGTGATGATCCGTGACGACAGAAATTCATGCGAAGGAAAGGAAAAATCGTAGAGTGTGGAGGGGAGAGACGAGACACTTCCGGCTCGCGTGGATATCAAAGTTCGGAGAGAAACCAAGAGGAGATACGATCTCCGGCGACGTGTAGGAAGAACTTTGCAAATTAGGTCGGCACGGAGCGTGCGTCACTGATTACACAGTATATTCGCTAGGCCTCTCGTCTCTCCTCACGCAAACGCGTCGTCTCTGTCCCGAGCTTTGTCCTTTTCGTGCTCGGCCGATCTTCGATTCGCTCGCGCTCGCGAGAGCTCGCCTAGACCCAGATGCAGGGCCGTGACCACTCGCGAATCGGCACGCGAACGCACGCACTCTCTCGACACGTTCGTTCGATCCGAGAGCCGCGTTGGCTGCGAAATTTGGTAGCGTAGAAAATAGGAACACAGAGTAGAGTGGAAAATGGAGGATCGAGTTTCTGGTAACGCCGTTTTTTTTTTTTATCGGAAGTTTCATGCACTCCGATCGAATGCGCTCCCGTCGATTAAAAACTGATTTGCACGCGAGTTTCTATCGTGCGAGCGAAAAAATGATAGATGGCTTTTATCGACCATCGAGCCATCGAAATGATTGAACGAGTAGGTTCCTATTGTAGTATAAAGCTCTAGGGAAATGAAAATAATGGTTGTTCAACGGGAACGTTTACAAAGAGAATCAGCGACTGAAATTTGTTTATTTAAATTGATGACATTTCTAAAATGCAAAATGTAATGTGAGAAGCGATTTTTAGAAATACTGATATACGTAATTGAAAAAAATTAAATGTTTCGATTGTAAATAGTAATTGTAGGTGATTTTTTTCGTTGTTGAAAACCACTATTGCTAAGGGGAATTTATTTCGATTCATAAGTTATCAATGAGGAGAACTCATCATCTCAGCCGCTTATAATCGTGTATTGTTTCGTATTCGACTGAAACGAAACCTCCGCATTTAAACATTTCAGAAAATGTACAGTCACTTTCTTATGTAAATTTCCTTTACTGATAATTATTACGAGCTATCGAAGTGAATTTTCGTCGTCCATAATTTCGATTACGAATGATCGAAAGAGAGTTCGCCGATAGCTGTTATGAGTAATCGAAATAAATTTTTCTAATCAATAATGCTTATTGGACGAAAGAATTTGTCGGGTATTTATAATCCTAATCTGTAATCAGAAGCATTTTAATCGAAAAAAATAATTGTCATCGTACAATATAGTTATGGTCCCTCATATGAACTCTAATTATATAAACTATGGTTCATATAAATGGATATAGTTCACGTTGTTTCTTTCTTATAAGAGACCTTGTTTTTCTTGAAAATGAAATGCGCCATTTTTATGCAAAATTTGGAAAAATATAATTAAAAATTGACAATAATAATTAATGTGGAATCAGAATATTAATCATGATTACTGATTATTTGATTAATAAATAAGGGAATTGAAATTATCAATCGTAAAATGATTACAGTTTTGATTATGATTGTGTCAATAGTTCACTTTTGTCAACAACATTGTATATATTTTGTAAAAACTACATATTCATTATTTGTATTATTTTGCAATATGTATGAACTTACAATTTTATCAGAATTTTCATCGATTGAAAGTTTTATCTATTATCATAGTTTTCGAGTAGTATACTCAATTTTCTGTATAACTTGATGAAGATGAACTTTAATGATCAAAATTTTCTGATTCTTCATTATGATACGCTCTCGTTCTTATACTGAAACTTTAACGAATTATTCTAAATTTAACAGATACTATTGTGCAGCAGAGAATACGCATAAATATTTTCTCTATAGTCTTGAGCTACAAGAAGGTCTACTATTCAAACTACAAGCAGTTTAATAATAACATTTGATTATATCGAACAGCACAGTCTTACGTGATGAACGCGACTGAACGTGTTATAGCAACGTTACAGAATGAACACGTTACAGATCGTAATAAAGTATAAATTAATCATTTAGCTATTTAAAAATTACCGATTAACGATTACAAATTACAAAAATTAATCGCGATTACTAAAAAATATAAATTAAAATATAAATTAATCATTTAATTAATCGGATTTAAAAATTACCGATTACAAATTACAAAAATTAATTAAAATTACCGATTTATTTTGACAATCGATCACGATTAGCACGATTACTATTTAATAATTGGTTACAGTGATAACGACAAAGTAATTGACTTACAGTCCAACTCTGCTTTCAAATTCATTACTATATTTCGACGACTGAAAAACATCGTTAGATAGATTGCTCTAAGGCAATTCCCAGTCAAAGGCTATCGAGAACATTTGTATGATCAATTCAATTGTGGTAATCGTGTCATTGCTAAGATAAACAGATTCAGTTCTTCCTGTTTCCACAATACCATCAGATAGATGGAATCTATTTTGCATCTCATCTGCCTCTACATAATTATGTTTCATAATTACGCGTATACTATTGAATTCTCGTCGTAGTCGGTAACTCAGAATAAATGACTGAAGTAATCAAAATTCAAGACGGATAATCAATCCAGTGCTCCTTATTCTTATAAAAAAAAAATTATACAACAGCAAAAGAACTTGTACGTAAAAAAGTGCAACTAAATATTTTGCCGCCTAATCTATCATCGTCGTTTTCGAGTAAATCGTTCATGTCGATCCCGTGAGTAGTAACCCCAGATTTCAGCAGCGTCACGTCAGCTAAAATTCCATTCACACCACTTGCGCCGGCAACTGATTGCGGACCATAACAAACAACCGAACCGTATACAATAATTCGCCGCTTTCTTTTCTTTTGAATTCGTCGGTATGATGTCACTGGATCGAAATTATTGAGAAGTAATTTAACAAATTTATTATTTGTTCTGCCTGGGTTATACTTAAATATACTTAGAACTGAGAAACTATTGCAATTTTGGGCCAAATATTCTCGAAGTGCGCTTAATCTCTTGCGCTAGTAACTGGTCCGCGAACCATAACGAGTGACCAAAAACCGTATACAATAATTCGCCGCTTTCTTTTTGAACTCATCGGTATGATGTCACTGGATCGAAATTATTGAGAAGTAATTTGACAAATTTATTATTTGTTCTGACTGGGTTATACTTAAATATACTTAGAACTGAGAAAATACTGCAATTTTGGGACAAAAAAAATTCTCGACGTGTGTGGCACGTCATTCCAGCGCAAGAGGTTAAGTATGATACAATCCGAGCAAAACAACTAATAAATTTATTCTCAATAATTACCTTTCTCAACAAATAGTATACCTTTATCACCATAATATATTTATTACCAATATACCTTTTCAATAATTAGTTAAATAAAACTGAGAAAATGTTGCAATTTTGGGACAAAAAAGATCCCAGCGCAAGAAGTTAAGTATAATATAACCAGGGCAAAGAAAATAATAAATTTATCATTTCTCAATAATTCTTAAATATACCTAATTACCTTTCTCAATAAATAGTATACCTTTATCACCATAGTATATTTATTACCAATATACCTTTCTCGATAATTAGTTAAACATACCTGAAACTGAGAAAATGTTGCAATTTTGGGACCAAAAGGAAATTCTCCACGTGCGTGGTGTACGTCATTCCAGCGCAAGAGGTTAAGTATAATATAACCAGGGCAAAACAAACAATAAATTTATTATTTCTCAATAATTCTTAAATATACCTAATTACCTTTCTCGATAATTAGTTAAACATACCTGAAACTGAGAAAATGTTGCAATTTTGGGACCAAAAGGAAATTCTCCACGTGCGTGGTGTACGTCCTTTCCAGCGCAAGAGGGTTAAACGTCGTCAGACACAAATCAAATCCTTCGAGTGGAGCGAATTGAGCCAATAGATAGGGATAGGTGAATCACTGGTCGGATTGGTGGAGCCCTAGCTAGACACAGGCTAGCTAGTAAACAGCCTCTGGAGAGGGTAGGAGAGAGTGGCCGGGGTCCCGCTGTTCCTCTCGCTCTCTCTCTGTTGCTCTGGTCCCGCTTGCTCTACGAGTCTATTAGCATCGGGCGCGCATGCCTAGCCGGGGCCTTGACACAGTGCGTGTCAGGCATTGCATGCCGATAGCGGAAAGCGCAATCTATTTATCGAGGTTTATCGGCGATTTCGCGTACGAGTGCCAAGCGTTAGACGAGAGCGTTCGCTCGCCTCGATTGCCCGATCGCTGCTCGATCGCCGACCACGCAACGCCGCGAACCCGTGGTCTATTAATATCGTTTCGATTTACGATAGACGGCCGCTACTTTACGATATACCGGACGTTGATTCCTCCTCTCTCGATTACGTCCAGATTCTACGCTTTGTTGCCCCTTTGTATTCTGTCGCCGCAGTTTCCTCTCCCGATCTTTCCGACTCGTTTCTAGAAGACTTGTCGCGTTTCTAGAAAGACGTTCTAGTAGACCGTTTGCACATTTTATGGTAATTTTTCAGCGACTTTTTATCGCAATTACGTTTAAAAGTATCTCGAGTCGAGAGTGACCATCGGCAGAGTTTTATTCGAAATGAAGGTAGAAAAGTGACAAAATAAATTAATAAACATAAAAATTATCTTATTAACGACGATAAAAAAGCAACAATTTGAAATCTAACGATTTCAACTTATTTGAAAAAAAAAAGGAGCTAAACAAACTAATTGCGAATGATCTATTATTTGAAAGAATTCGATAGTTTTGAAATAAGATGACAAATATAATCCCAGAATTTTGTACAATAGAATCGGAAACTATTTGAGAATTACAAACTAGAATGAAAAGTCATTTCATTTAACAACCAAATGGCGGAATAACTCGGAGAAATATCATTTGCTTGGTCAAACAGAATCATTTCAAGTTCTACAACATCTAGTCAAACAAGATGATATATTGTTCAAATATCTTATTCTCTTAACAATGCTCAAATCTGTTACAAAGTTACGCAGTACAATGCCAAAGTTTTAGAATATTGTAAATCATTTTGTTTGCTGAAGCGAGAGCGAGATTGACATCTAATCGTCTTTCGTGCCTGTATGTAAAATCCTTGCTAATGTTCGCAAACTATTCACCGGTGAATACGCGCCTAAAGAATTCAAGCATTTGCAAAGCTGAAGGCGTAGTAACGCGCGCAACACGTCGTTATGACATTTAGTGGTTAAAATAGCCGCAAACATTGAAAACGAGGTTGTTGATCGACTCGCGTAGGTTGTTACTCCAGATTGTTTAGGTAATTGGCGTTCTAATATGTTGATTGCGTATATGGAGAACCAGTGTTCGTTACCGCCGTTCCCGTTTTCGATTCGCGTCGCGGTTTGGCCAACTGTCACCGCGGGATCGTTGCACTGCTAAGAAATCTGATAACGCAATCTTGCACGAGTGGCGTAACGTTTCGATACTCGGATTTTGAGCGCGACTCCGTATCGGCTCGAGTTAGACGCGTTTATGTTCCCTTTTGAAGAAACCTCCGTTTCTGTCGTTTGTTCCCAAGCGAAATTTATTGAAAGAAGCAGTAATTCACTTGAAAATATAACGTATAACAAAATATATACGCGTTATATGATATTGTATATAAAATACATGTATTATGTATATTATTAAAATTAAACATGCCATAATATGTGTCATATCATTGTATTATGTAATATTATAAATAATAATAATTATTTATTATATCTAATGTAATTATAATATTATAAATAATAATTGTTATTTATTATATCTAATGTAATTATAAAATTAAATCTAATATATTATCTAATGTATTATCTGTATTATCTAAATTAAATCTAAATATTATATCTAATATATTACTAAAATTAAATATAATATATATATATATATATTACTATACGCGTAATATTTGTATATTATATGTTATATATGCAAAATATATAACATATAATATTATAGGTATAATATATTTATAGGTATAATACTACATTTATAGGTATAATATTATATTTATAGGTATATCGTACTATATTATATATATTTATATATTACTTATAAGTTTATATAAATTTATATTCACATATTATTTATAAACTTATATAAATTTATATTTACATATTATTTATAAACTTATATAAATTTATATTTATACACTATTTATAAATTTATATATATTTGTATATTGCACCTTAATTTACATTGTGGATTCTGTAAACAAGAGTAGGACAAACACATCAAAAATCGAATTAACTTTTATATCGAAGAAAGGAGAGTTGCAAGGTGCCATTTTAACGGTCCTAGCAAATACTTAAGATACAGCGGGATGATTACACGAGCATAAATACAGTAATACAAAAACTGTAATGGCGTAATGGAAAAACGATTAGATCAGTTGGTTTTTTTCAATTTATATCGCCGATGTAATTTGTAGCAGCTATTAGCGACACCGGGGTCATATTTTTTCAAGGGACTTGACAATGAAACATTTAAACGTTGTGCAATTAGTCGAGTATCGTCGCGCAAGCGAACGAACCAGACGAATCATGATGTTTTCTGCATGTAAAGTTTTATCGGGATCGGGAGGCGATGACCTCCTCGGTGACGATGGAGAAATTTCGATGGCCCTCGATTCTTTCCTTCCTTTCCTTTTTTTATCGAATGTTGTTTCAAATCATCGAATGTTGTAACGAACGTGTTTCTGTTTGTCGAAGAATATTATGCCGAAGAATATTATGTAATTTACATACGTGTGTGTGTGTGTGTTGTGACGAGAATATACCGAAAGTATTATATATCTTATGTGGTTCTCTCGCTGCTTTCGTAGAGTGGATATATCCCACGTCTCCTAACTTCATTTTCACGTGTTTTCTCTTTCACGGCTGACTGTCCGCTACTTTTTCCTCGAATACAAACACACACGCAGCCAGACATTCTAATCTAAATATTCGTTGGGTCGCTCGACGTTTCCCCCTTTTTCCACGCACGTATGCCACCGAGGAAACGATCCGTCGTCTAATTTCGCTTGGAGATAAATATGAAAAGGCAAAGAAATTTCGGAAAATAATGAACAAATTTTTTCTTTTAAAGTAAATTAGTAATTTTTATTATACACTACTAACCACAAATAAGTGGTATTTATTGTGAGTTAAATGTTTATTTGTTAAAGATATAAATATTTGTTAAAAATATAATACTCAGAAAAAAAGAGAGTGAATCCTAGGAAACAATGATCAAATATTATTTTTGGAGTTTTGCTTTCCTTTTTATCTCCAGCCTTCAAAATCTTGCTTTGATGGTTTTAACGTTGTATACTAATTGTTACACTATCGTTACTATTAATCATAATCCTGTTCAACTTTTATTCTAATAGCAAACGTTTTCCCCAAAAATGCTTTCTTAGCTAATAATGATTTCATCCCCTTATTCATTCATGAACCCTGACCTTTCATTACTATAGAATGCCTAAAACCCCGGAAGTCAAAGAGAAAGAGAGAGAGAGAGAGAGAGAATTGTTTCGATCAGCTGGCAAGCTCACACCCATGCTACACTATACTAAAATACTTTTAAAACCTTCAGTACGTATTGTGTAAAAGTTCTCCTTATACGAAGTTAGTGACAATAAATTACATTGTTAAAACACCATACTTGGACAATCCAACAGAGGATTGAATTATTCCGAGCTGATATTTTTGAAACACCTGTGTGTGTCCTCTAGTGAAAGATATTATATCGTAAAGTATTATAAAGTAAAACTTGTAAAAGTCCTTCAGTAAATACGTAACAAGTATAATATCTTAATAATTATGATCGCTTATGCACTAAGATATATTGTTGCGAAGTGTGAAATTTGTAAAAGTCCTTCAGTAAATACGTAACAAGTAAAGTATCCTAATAATTACGGTCATCGATGCGTTACGTTAACAACTGCATTCCCCTACGAGTTTTGAATAATAAAACGCTAGTTCATAGGAAAATCCAGGAAGAATCTGTGATATTTTTGAAATATTTGTGCGTGTCCTTTAATGAAAGACACTGTTGTAAATAAAGTGAAATTTGTGTAAGTTCTTCAGTAAATACGTGACAAGTAAAATATCCTAATGATTACGATCACCGATGTGCTAAGATATTGTTATAAATAAAGTCAAATTTGTAAAAGTCCTTCACTAATTATAATCAGTAATATGTGAAATTTGTAAAAGTCCTTCACTAATTGTAATCAGTAATATGTAAAATTTGTAAAACTCCTTTAGTAATTATAATCAGTGATCAGTAATATTATAATAATGTGAAAAATTCAGTAATTATGATAACTATAATAAGTAATCAGTAATATTATAATAATATGAAAAATTATTCAGTAATTGTGATAATTATAATTATAATTCAGTAATTATAATCAGTAATCAGTAATATTATAATAATATGAAAAATTCAGTAATTGTGATAATTATAATCACCGGTGTACTACGTTAACAACCATACACATTACCCTACGAAACTTTCAATAATAAAACGCTGGCCACAGGAAAATCCAGGAAGAATCTGTGATATTTTTGAAATATTTCTGCCTGTCCTTTGATGAAAGATACTGTTGTAAATAAAGTGAAGTTTGTGGAAGTTTTTCAGTAAATACGTGACAGGTAAAATATCCTAATAATTATGATCATCGATGTGCTAAGATATTGTTGCAAATAAAGTGAAATTTGTAAAAGTCCTTTAATAATTATAATCAGTAATATGTGAAATTTGTAAAAGTCCTTCAGTAATTATAATCAGCAATCAGTAATATTATAATAATATGAAAAACTCAGTAATTATGATAATTATAATCAGTAATCAGTAATATTATAATAATATGAAAAATTATTCAGTAATTGTGATAATTATAATCATAATTTAGTAATTATAATCAGTAATCAGTAATATTATAATAATATGAAAAATTATTCAGTAATTGTGGTAATTGTAATTATAATTTAGTAATTATAATCAGTAATCAGTAATATTATAACAATATGAAAAATTCAGTAATTGTGATAATTGTAATCACCGGTGTGCTACGTTAACACATTACAGAGCTTTCAATAATAGAACGCTAACCACTGAAAAGTCCAGCAAGAATCTGTGATATATTTCTGAAATATTTCTGCCTGTCCCCTGACGAAAAACACTGTTGTAAATAAAGTTTGTGAAAGCCCTTCAGTAAATACATGACGAGTAAGATTATGACAATTACAATCACCGGTGTACCACGTGTAACAACCATGCACATTATCCTAAATATCATTTTCAATAATAAAAAATCCGTTGGCCACCGGAAAATCCAGAAAGAGAGTCGGACGCTGTGCTCGATCTAGATTCGTGGGAAAAGGGTAGACGAGCAGACGAGAACGAGGCGGGGTTGCCGGTTGTCGATAAGGGGGTATTAAGAATCGAGGTGACCGGGTCGGTTTCCGGCTGTCGAATTCCAGAAGAGAACTGCTTCGTCCTTCACCGCGGCGATTGTCCGGCGGGCGGTGATTTTTTTCGACAAGTGTCGGACGAATTAGACAGTGGCGTGCTGCGTCGACCCAGTTGACGTTAATCGGCTTTCTGATAATTAGTCCGACGGAGGAAAGAGAAGTCAGTGGCACGTGAACTGGAGCAATTTCTGGCGGCGTTGCTTAAAAGATTAACCATCGGCGGGAGGAATATCGGGAGCCTCGGTGCGCCGCGAGCAAGCTCGTTTCTCTTCGTTTGTTTCGTTCGGGATCGTTAGCCACGCGAGAAAACTCGGCATTTAACGCTGGATTTGCCCGGGAAGTGCATTTGCTAATGCGAACGAAGGGAAAATCGCGCAGACGCGGTGTTCAAGATCGGTGCTCGGCAGCGTGAGCTGTTTCTGTTCGTTTTATTCGTGTAATCTTCTCGCGAGCAAGGTCGAGAAGAGGAGAAGAAAGACTGAATTTATGTACACCGTCGCTTTTTCTCGTGAATATATCTGCTTGTATTGCGAACCCGCGAGGTTTTGCAAGATCAATATTTTATGTTTCCACTGCATTGTGTTCGCAAGAGCTTCTTCCGGAACACTATGTATTTCACGAAGACGATTCTATACAGTGTCCGATGATTTGCGAACTTATCGTCGATACTAATACCTTCGGCAGTCTCGGGACTACGCGCGTCGAGAATTTTTTGTTCCGAAATTGTAGTATTTTCTCTGTTTTAAATATATTCAAGTAAAATTTGGAGATTCTTAGTAAATGATAAATACATGCCTCGCTGAACAGACAGTTACTAAAATTTCCTTAGTGTTTCGTTAGATAATATATTTAGACAGTATCTTGTCTTACGATATCTTGACAACTTTGTATTAATTTGGTCAGTTATTTGTATTAATACTTCACTGGTCCACAATTTTACGTACTGGTTGAAATACTATTATTAAAACTATATAATATATATTATATACTATATATAATACTAATACTATACATAATTATAAAAAAAAGATAAAATACTATATATATAACTATAAAGAAAAATAACTAAAAAAAGATCGTCTTGCAAAAGCGATTATTTCATATTTTTCTAATACCTAACAAACTTTTTAAAGCCAACAAACGTCGAGAATTTTTTGTCCCGAAAATTGTAATATCTTCTCAGTTTTAATTCAAGTAAAATATATTAACTACATATAAATATATTCAAGTATATAAACTATATTGAAGCAAAGCAAAATAGGCCAAACAAATAATAAATTTATCACTTCTCAATAATCTCCAGTGATGTCATACCGACGAGTTACGAAGAAAGCGACGAGTTATTGTATACGGTCACTCGTTATGGTCCGCAAGCGTTTAAAGTTGGTCGAAAGACAAGTACATTTGCTTCTGTCGCGGGAAGCGGAATTGGTGAAAAGATTCGTTCTTGCGTAACTAGCTGCCTTTACGTTTCTCGTCTTCTTGCCTAAAACCTACGGGCCGGAAGAAGGCGCGTAACTTAAAGAGGTTAGTTCGTAGATGTCGTTCGAGCATTGTTCGAGAACGAAATGAAAACGTTTGTACGAAAATGGATGGCTACGCTCAAAGAGAGCCGGTGTAATAACGATCGAAACTCACTCAGACATGCTAATTCGATTTGAAGACTTAAACAACCGACCTCGCCGGTCTCACCCCTTGCTCGCGTCCGCCCACGTCGAGCTCATACAGTTTTCACCATTGGCTGGAAGTTGGCGAAATTACGGCAACGCGAGGTCGAACGGGGGGCACAACTGGTCAAAAAAGCGTGGAAACGAGACGAACGAGACAAATAAAACGAACGGGCGAGGAGGAGCGAGAATGGAAAAAGAAACGAAACGAAACGAAACGAACTAGGGACGACGATACGACCGGGTGGACGATGAAAAGTTTCCAGTCGTAGACGCGTCGACGATGACGAATCATTAGCAGTTAATAACGAAAGTTGAGCGACCCTCTCCGAGGATCTCGTCAATAATGCAGCGATCCCGACGACCGTCTCACAGCCGGACGATTCTAGAAACCCCGTCCACGCTGCACGCGATCCTACCAGCGAAATTTAACCTCCGATCGATCTGCTTTCTCGGCGCGGTTTTCCACCGTAGTTTCCCTCCTCCGCGCTTCGATCGCCCAGAATGACGATGGACATAATTAACAGGTTCCAGCTTTCGTTTCTCACAGTGCCAGCGCGCTAAGAAATAATTCGTTACACCCGGAGTATCTTCTTTTTTTTTTTTTTTTTTTTTTTTTTTTTTTTTTTTGAAAGATGTTCTTACATCGTGCAACAGCAGGTGCGAAAGTAATTGCAAAAATTCAAACATCTCTGAAAACATTAAAAAATTTTATTCGTGACAACTGAAAAAATTTTATTCTTGAAAACTGAAATTTTTTTTTCAATCTCTTAAGCCTTACTGTACGATTTTTTTGGCATTTTCTTGAAGTTAAATCACGAAATGTTGGGATTTCTTGAATTTCTGTCGTTCAATCTCAATATTCAAAGTTCGATAATACGATCGTACAATAAGTTTTAAAGGTTCAATCTTCAAAACCACGACAAAATTTTTCAGCTTTTTTCACCTACGTGCAAATTTTTTCAATCTTTCCCAAAGGAAAGAACACTTTTCCATTTGCCTTACATGATGCTAAAATATATCTTTTAAAGGGGGGCAAAAAAAACGAATTTCGAAGCAGTGAAAATAGAAGTTTTAAAACGAGACCAAATAGACTGTTATATGATTTTCTTCGTGAAATTATATCTTCAAAGTATCGATAATTCTTCGTTTAAATTAATTGCACAACCGATTCCACGAAAGCAGTTCGTATCTACCAGAAGCAGCGATGATAAAATTCTTTTGAGAAAGCTAAAACATCCTACTACACAGTTTACGTGTGTAGCAAATACTCGATAAAATATTAATTAATTACGTTAAAAAAAAAAAGTCCCACGTGTGTGAACGTCTCGCTCGTGCTCGTATTTATATCGTCACAGGGTCAAAAGTCGCTTTATAAACTTCCAAACTAAAAAAAAAAAAAAAAAAAAAAAAAACCGAACTTTCTCGAGAAGTGAAATTGATCGTCGGGAGACGTTCCAGTTACCGTCGGTCGCCGCAGGTTGAGCGCCGCTGGCGCACAGGAAACGTTTGTAGTGTGATTAGTACGGAGAGGCGTGTACTACCTCGATCGCGTACGTTTGCTGTCAGCTGTCGGTGAAGAGGGTCCAGAGCATCGGTGAGCGACCGGCGACCTTGCCAACCAGTTGTCTTCGCTCGAATCGACTAATTAATGCTATAACACTGGCCGCAGCATATTACGGCAACCGGTGCCGATAATCTTACCGATCGGTCGAAACGTTTCGGCGAGCAAAGACGAAGAAGCAACGGCGCGGTGCTAGAGATCCCCGTTCGTGTAACACGAACGTTTTCGTATCTTCTTTGCCCCCCTCCACGCCGCGAGATTCGTGCTCCTTTCAGCTTCCTGCGGACGCTTCTCGTGCACGGGCGACTCTCGACTTGCACAAATGCAATTACGAGCCGGGATTCGCTTAATCGAGTCCATGTAATTTAATCAATGTAATCTAAAGTAATTTCGCTTAATTGCCCCGGTATTTAATTGTTCTTTCAATTTGATTGCGGCAACGATTGGAGCAACGTTGCGAACGAGGCGGCGGTGGTGCTTCGAAGAGGGAAGAGAAGTGGTGCGTTTGAATTCGCAGCTTCACGCTTGCATTTCGGCGTCTCTCGAGCTCTCGTTGTTGGCGATATTTCTTCCGATAGTTTTTCTCTAAACTGTGGGCTAAACTCTCTCGTTCGAGAATTCGACACAAATCGATTTATAACGAAGAGCACGATTGCGCAAATCTGTCGATAATTGGAGTTACAATTGTTCGGTAATTATAAACTTCATGGAGAAGGATAACCTCACTTAGTTAGTCTTGTTTGTGAAACTTTTTTTTCAAAGATGATTTTACACGCATCACGTAACAGATGCACGAAAGTGAGAATACATTTTTCTCGAAAATTCATCGAGACTAAAGTCTTCCCCCTGAAAATTATACCTTTTTCTTCAGCATTTTATCGAATGTCGAATATTAAACGACAAAAAAAAATTCAACAAATCCTAACATTTCGTCACGTGACCCTGACAAAGTTCAAAGTTCGATAAAACGGCGTGCAAAAATCGTACAGCGAGTTTCAAGAGATTATTTCAATCTTTTAAACAACTTTTCCACGTTCGAATTTCGACAATTTTGAAGAAGAAAGTATCCTCGCTTTCAAAGTAGAAGGCTTTAAAACGAGAGCAAGTGGATCGTCGTGCAATTCTTCTTTTACCAAGTTTAGTTCATCGACAATCTTTCGTTATCGTTGGTACATACAACTATGCTCTTGTATGTTGTGTCTACGCGAAAGAAATGTTACAACGCAACGAAACTCGAAAACAATTTCGACCGTGTCTAAGCTTGCAACAGACATAAAAGCGAGTGAAATAGAAAATGGGCGAAGAAGAGAGGATCCATAGACGGGCACCTAATTTCAGGCCGCTCCAAGGATAACCATGTCTTCATTGACTGTCCGTCACCTTGAATTAGCCGTCTCAAGCGACCGACGCTGCCGCCGCACAGTGAGCCGGATTGAGAACTCACACGACGTTTTTTAATAACTTTTGACTCATACAACAATATCACAACGAAACATGACATAAATATTAAAAAAAAAATATTCCTTCTCAATGATACACAACGTATTTCACGTTTGTTTAAATATTGCTTCATTAACTTTATAAACAAACTTGACAAACTGTTTATTTCATCGTCTATTTACTATATTTCTGAATCACATGCAAATAAAACCTTTATAATTTCGAAATTACGAACGAAACCGAGTGGCATTGGAAACGTAAAATTAAATGTAAAATTAATTTAAATATTCGAGTTAAGTGTCATCATAATATAAAATAATAAAAATAATTGATCATAATATAATCGGTATTACAAGATTTAAATGAAATTAAATACAGCTTTACTTTCTCGTTAGAAATAAATCATGATGTAAGACAACATTTATAGTTGTGTTTGAATATGAAAATTTATTTCGTTCGAAGAGAGAAAGACGATTCCGACGATTCGATCGACAACGCGATCGGCGAAAAGTGAGATGCGGACGAACGACGACGAAACTTCGCGAAGCTGGCGCAAAAGAAATCGCCGTGATGTAAGGTGATGTAAGGCGTTAACAACGCAGCGGCGAAGTCTGAAATACGCGGAGGAACGAAGCCGAGGTAGCTTCCTCCAATCGCGCAATTCCAGCCAATTGAAATCAATGCCAGACGTTCGCCGATTTTTACGTAACCTTCTCGAGGCGAGACGTTGGTTGTGAATTTCGCGAGAATTTCGCCCTCTGAGAGATTCCTATCGAGTCCAGTGGCCTGTACTTTGCTAAAATCCTGTGTCTTCATTTGGCTTCTCACTGAGATTTGACCCTAGCCAACAGCCCGGACTCTCTGTTCTCTCTCTTTTACAATTTGTTGATAATTATAACGAAACGTATACATTTGGTGTTGTACGATACGACGTATAATTGTACGTACAGACGCCTAGAGTGAAAGCTATTGTATAATAACGACGTAAGACGAACAAAAGAATTTCTGAAGACGGTTCTGAATCAATTGACACTCAATAATTTAATATAATTCGCACGAAACTAGACATCTTATTACTTTTGACGAAAGTTTAAAAGCTGGTGAAGGATATTAGTTTTCCAAAGATTGGAAACCATCATTAACTTTTGTATATTGTACTTGCTTTAGCAAACCCGCAATGCAGATTGATGATTGCTTTAAATTTAAACGATATTACACGTTAGAGAGAAAACATAATCAAGAAAATTTCGTGTCAAATACCATTTGAATGATTATTTCCACTGTCATGTCATTTCATTTGAACTGATGCTTCACAAATAAATTTGTTGGCGGATGACACAAAAATCGACTCGTGGGATTGTTTCTTCTTTTTTTCTTCTTTTTGGAAACAATAATTAACGATTTGTCCGTGTCTAAGCTTAGGCTACGAGCAATTTTGTACTTGAAACGTCAAAGCTTTCAATTCGAATTGCATTTGAAGGGGAGAAAATGGCGAAAAATGAAGGCAAGGTGAGAGGAACGACAGAGAAAGCAAGACACGCGAGCTGATCCTCGTGATAACAGCCGGGGACCGGGTCACTCACGATTTCCTGGTGAAATTGACGCTTCCTGTCCTATCCTCGAGGAGAATCGACGCTTTCACCATACGTAGACAGTGAAAATGGTCCGCTAATGGTTACAAGAATGCAGAAAGATCTTTCTAACCATATTCCACGAATATAATCTTTCATTTCCTCCGTCGAACTGTCTCGATCTCGGCAACAACTCGAAAATTCCGAGGAGCAAGAAAATTCACTTGATCGATCATTAGTTAAAAATCGCCTCGTTCTATCAGGGATACTCGTCCGTGATGTCGTGTTTTTTTTTTTTTCAAATTTAATAAACATTGTTGTCCAACGACAATAATTTAAATGAAATAAAATCAAAAAACGACATTACTTATGGACACCGCTGTTACATTCGATTCAACGATGATGAAGAGGTGCGAGTCGAAAACTCGCGAACTCATCGACAGATTTAGATCTACGATCCAACGGTTCTACAAATTAATGCGGAGACTGGTATTACGCAATTCGCAGGTTACTCGGTTACTTTCTACCCGATCGGCGGCTCTCCCTCTCTTCCTATTCACCGATTCTCCGTCCGCAAGGTTACAAGTTTCTTCGTAGATCGCGTCCGTTTCGCGAACGGCGATGCTCTCGTCAATGGCGGTCGCTAGACTCCGAATTTTGACGCGTTCGTGCAAAATTTAAAGGGGGGAGTATATAAAATATCCGAAATGGAACATTCGTTGTGTGTAATTCTTCACACGTTGTATATTCCCATAAGTTCCGTTTTTTATAATACTCGTTCGTGGTAAAGTTTGAAATATATTTGTAAGTATAGCTGTGAAAATAGCTGTGCGTAATCACTCTCTCGTTTTACGATTTCTTTCTTCCCATTTTTTTTTTTTTTTTTTTTTTTTTAGCGTAAATGGCATAATGCATAATGCATCGAGGTCCTTTTTCGTAGTATCAATATTTTCCGGCAGTTAAAAAGCGTTGCAGCAAATAAAATTTCCCAACTAAATTCGCGTAACTTTTTTCTGACATTTTCTGCCATACGTGGCATTATCGCGATGAAAAATCACGTTTTCTCGATTTGCGAGTCAGGGGCCATTACTTCTCTTAGTTTATCCAGCTAGGATATTTGCTGGCTATTTGTCCGAATTTGTTGTTTGATCACCCGGAAACAACTCGAAAAACAAAATTCCTTGATAGTCCCACGAAACAGAGCAAAACTTTATGAGGATCTGATTAAGCTCATTAAGATTGTTATGCAAAATCTACTTTTCATCTTATCGAATGGTTATCAAACACAGCGAGCAAGCAAAGATATTCACGCTGTCAATGGCGAAATATTCAGTTTCTTCCTTTCATATGACATTGTTTTTGAAAAGTACGAAACTAATCGCTGTTTACTTGTATCCATGAAAAAAAAAAAAAAAAAAAACTACAAAATTGCGCAAAAATTCGCAGAAGTCCAGTGATCTGACGATCGTAACAATTGCTGCGCCTATGATTCCACGACCAGTGTCGACCAATGTATCTGTTGTCCACCTACACGAAGAAGAGGAGAGGACGGACGAAGGTCTACTCGAGGCTAATTCACGCCTATGAACCTCCCGATGGCCCCCAGAAAGATCGATCTTTCAATAAAGACGCGGTTATTTTCATCGTTCGCTTGGCGAAGGGCGTAAGTATTTTTGTGGGGAAGGGAAGAAAAGGCAAACCCTTCTGAACAACGAGAGTGTGACGTCAAGGGAGCAGAAGAAATTGCCAAGAGTGGTCGCATTTCTTGGAACTTTGTATAATTGATAAACAAGTGAATGATCACCGCCAATACAACACGACACTCGAGTTTCGAAAGTTAATTGTTGCGTAGTTTGTTTGAAGGATTGAATAATTTCGTTCTTCTCTCGTGACGAAAGATAAAATTCCTCGACGCGGGATATTTGAAACGACAGTTGTCTAAGAAGTAAAAAGTATGTATTTTTTATTAGAACTGTCACGCCGTAGTAGTTTAAAAAAATACGTACTGTTACAACTCTTTGTCGTTGTAAAAGTTTCTTAGAACATTGTACAAGTTTTGTAAATAATTGTACAAATTTTATTATTTCAATACCGTCGATGTGACTGATCTCAGGTTGGAAGATACGAGATATTCTTGTCAAAATTAATATTAATTTCCATTTGAACTTCTTATTTATTTTGATTGTAATTTAAATTACAACTGACTCTAAAGAGCCAATAGACACTTTCATTCGTTTATCTTTATTAATATAATAATATTGTCAAATATTATATATACTCGTCGTAAAAGAGCAATAATTAAACGCATCGTTGAGTGAAAGTTCCTTCGCTGGCGAAGATCACGAACGCGCGCGTTTCAACGTCTCTCGCGTTCCGCGCGCTGATTTCAAAACTCGTGCTATACAAATTCATCTCCACTGTCGGATTATCCTTGCAAACCGAAACACACGAGAGCGCTCTGCTCGAGAAATTCGTGTATCGACGACGACAACGATCCCGTTGTGGATAAATTAAAAAACTTTCCCGGATGTTCCGTCCCGAAAACGTAGAACGTTGCGCGGGGGCTGGAGTCTGCTCGAGAGATCGATTGGAAAAAAGGTTTCCGTTGTCGAGTGGCGGGAAGTGTAGGTGCAGGTATAGTTCATAGGCTTAGTTGCAAGCGGCTCGACCAAAGAGGGGGAGAGAAAGAGAGACAGAGAGCGAAAAGGAGCAAGAAAAAGGCAAGAAGGGGAAGAGAGAGAGAGAGAGAGAGAGAGAGAGAGAGAGAGAGAGAGAGAGGAGAGGGGCCCACCGGCGCGGCGTGCTGCTGCTCGAATCTACACTGTCGTCCTGCTGCAATAACCGTTCGCTCTTTGTCCGCTCAGCTGCCTGCTGCTCGCCAGCGGTTCTCAATTACAGATTTGTCGGCATCGTGCAGCGCCCGAGCTTGCCTCTCCAACGCAACTTGCATCGACCTGATCGATAAAGAAGTCGATCGAACCCTAACACTTTGGTGAAATAGAAATCTTGCAAATATCCGTTGAGATAATACGTAGAAAGGAAAGAAGTTAAGAAAAAAAAGGATTACTTTCTTAATAAAACGGTGGAAAAATCAATATTTTCGAGTTTCGAAATAAATGAAGGATCAAAGTTTAAACGGGGACTAACGTTCGAGAGATGAAACTGCTTTGGATATTTTTACCGCGATTTTCTTGGAAATCACCGGGACTCGTGAGAATGTTTGTGCATGAAAAGTAGCGCAGAAGGAAGAGGGAAGAGAGAGAGAGAGAAAAATGTCGCGACACGACACGAGGAATAACGCAGAGCGGAGAGGAGAGGAGAGAGGAGGGGGAGGGCGCGGAGGCCTACGACGAGGACAGGAAGGGACAGAGAGACACTCCTCGTAGGTGTGAGGTGGTCAGTATCGAGCGACCTGCTCCGATGCACCATCCCCCTGGCTCTTTTCTCAACTTCTCAACCCTCTTCCGCCTCCTCATCAACGTTATAATCCCACCGGGCGCCTTATAATTACTCGTAACCATCAATCCGCCGTTATTAGCGCCATCGAGAATGATTGATAATATATAAATTAACGATTAACACAAAGGGACCACCGTTCGATTGATTATCTACGCGTATACGGCGATTAACGTGAGCGTTGCGTGTAATAGCGTGGAATTTTTGTTTAGTTAGATTTGATTAGGTTTAGTTAGTTTTTTTGTTTTAGTTAGATCGAAAAATCCTAAAATTGACCTCAGTCGACTTGACGTAGAGGTCGACAAGTCAATCGACTTTGAGGGGGGGAAAGTTATAAAAATTACGAGATTTCGAAAAGAAATAAAGAATCAATGTAAATAAATTACATCGCTATAAGAAAAATTGATGCAAAGTTACATTTATTATGCCAAGCGAATTCTACATTGTTCTCCTCGCTTTACACTGTTGCCGAGGAGTTCTATACGGTTCGTTCGTTGAAATTCTACGTGGACTTTTTCACGATGGTCAAGCCACCGACTCTTAAAACTACGTGCTATCTCTAAGACAGGTATACGGCGAAACTTATTGTTGTCTAGCAGCCCATCGTACCTGCTTACAAACTACGCTTTTCTGTGACATTGCTACCGCAAAATTGATCATCCTAGCGAAGAAGAGAATCGTGAACCGGAGAGTCAATGCGAGGATGATAATCTTTGCGTTTAATTTCAAACTTGCTAGATTTTCGATATTGTTCTCTTTGTCCGACAAGTGAAAATAAATTTCGAAGACTGAAACCGTGACTACGTCTTCTACAACAGGTTTAGGTTTACGTCAACTTTACTCGGCTGATAGAGTCTGTACGTTTAAACAGCACGTTTAAATCAGCCACGTAATTGTTTGCGAATTTCATAAACTTTTTATTGTCCGATTTTATTTTCCACTTGTTTTCCAACTGTGGTTAACGCGGACTGAAATGCAGAACTTATTAACGATCGAAACAAACCGATTAGACCATTCTCACGAACGAATCATGATACGTGCAACGACCGTGATCGTTACAGCGAGACAAGTTTAATTAATGTAAAATGCATTGTCCTTTCTTCGTTCATGCAGGCATGAACTCGGGTTAATTGAAATCCAAGCTCACTTTCAATTTTTGAGAGTATAACCACGCGAGGCGAAACGAAAAGGATCGTGACGGAGCAGCAGGATACGATAAATCACAACGTGCTTTCGCACGTTCGTTTCTTATTACGTCGAGCAAATCGTATGAGTGACGCGTGTTCACTGAAAATAGCGATTGCCAAAACACGCAACGCGAATTCGCAGAAGCGACACGTTTGTCGCAGTCCCGGTTCCGTTCATCGTTTCCATAAACGCTATAGTACCGAGACACTAAGTTCCAGCTAATTATCTCCGGTTGATAATTATTCCGACTAAGGCGAGCGGAGACATTGTACCGCCCTCGGCCTATAAATAATCCGGTTGTTGCTAATTAGCGCATAAATCAACCGTAGGTAGCACAATATACACACACATGGTCTCAGAAATTCAAGCCCGCGATTAGCATGATGTAATTTGCACGGTAATTCGATGCACGCCGAGTCAAACGTGCTCGAGCCAGGTCAAACTCGAGTCAAGAATTGGGCTAACAGTTTCCACGGATTTGCTCTGGTATTTTTCAATCGTTTTTGGGCTCCGGTTTTCCGGTTTCCAACGTTATTGTGCGTTGCGTTCGATGATGTAACTCGTATCAGATGTTTCTTTATCGTTTTCCTCATTTTCGAGTTATTTTTTCACGTAGAATCTTGTACTATCGTACACCCTGTACAAGCACAACAAAAAATGGATCCACAATCGGTACAATACGATATTACAGCCAGTATTACAACGTTTCGACATCAATCAGCGTTCCCAGAGTGGAAGTCTCGTCTTGTTTGAATAAAAGTTTTGTAAAATGTTTTTAATTACACCTTTGCAACGTAACAATGTTCCTCCAGCGGACGACAAGCGTCACTATCGAATCTCTAGCGCACACGCGTTCGAAATCAGTCACAGACAACCGTTAATTGATTATTTACTAGCTGTTTATCGGACTACCAAGGAACAATGGCTTATTACGTTGACACAGTTGACTACGCTCGATGGAGGAGCTCATTGTCTATGAACAAAAGGCTGGCATAAAGTCGAAGCGTGCGAACGATCGACTACATCTGGTAATAATTCCTCTCTCTCTCTCTCTCTCTCTCTCTCTCTCTCTCTCTCTCTCTCTCTCTCTCTCTCTGTGCAACAAGACAGACCTGTCCGTGTTTCTTTCCATATAAAGTTCGTAGTTCTATAAGCGTAAAGCTATTCGAGTAGATTGTCGCTGCTGTTCTCTGTCCGGCGAAGGAAAAATAGCGTACGACGGAAAACACGGCCGGGAAAAGACGGCCCGACGCTCGTAACGGTAACCCCCATAACGGAACCACGCGAAGGAAAATGGAATTCCCTCGAGTCGACTCTCGAGGCTTTACAATCATTGTACAGAGAATGATCAATGACATTTTAAACACTGCAGATTTACCGTAAATTTCCATTTCCACGATTTGCTCGGTTAAAATTCGGCTCGTAAAATCGCCCGTTAGGAGAGATAAGCCACGTCCAGGTGCGAACGACGACACCCACGAGTTACGAAAGGAAAACTCGTGGAACGGAAACAAACAAACGAAACCCTCGAAACGAATGAAATTCGAAGGCGCACATTGTTAACACGTGTCGCGGCCAGCATCGAGCGACCCAGAAAATTCGCAGTAGGACGGGGGAGTTTCCTTAACACCGAGATAACGTCGAGAAAATGAAGGTATCAAGTATTAATGAAACGTATATCGCTGTCTCTTTCAACTCAGGTTTTACGGAACACTTTGAGACTCGGTGAAAACTAGCTTCCTTCTCGAACCGAAAGTCTTCTCTCTCTCTCTCTCTCTCTCTTTTTAGAAAACTACGTGTAAATATTAACAATTGTGTCTACGTGAACGTCAATGAGACCGATTAGAAGGATGAATTTGAAAACAATCGGGCAGAGTGTTTTCACTCTGCGCAACTTGTCGGCGTAATCATCCTGTCCACCTTCAACCCCATCGCCTTTTCTAGCAGCAGGCCAACCCTCCAGCCGGGTCTAGAGTTACATCACAGTGCCTAACTATAGGCATACTGCTACTACCATTGAATCAATAAATACCTACCTGGCCACGTTGAGGACACTTGGCAGCTGTATACGGTCCTACGATGCTCAAAGGTGCACCGTACAACGAGATTTTTGAAAGTTCTACCTACGTGGCGAGACACCTGCCCTGCCAGAGACTGTACGCACTGTACGCACTTTTGAAATGATCCTGCTCTCGGTAGCAAAGATTATTTCTTTTTCTTTTTTTCTATCTATTTGTTTGTTTGTTTTTTCAACTCGAGCAAAGAAGTTTTCGCAAGTTTCTCTCTAACTTGAAAAAATTGTTTTCTCCCGCGCTACGTCGGATGATTGTCTTTTAAACTTGCTCCGAGACGTTTCGCAGCTCGGGAATGTTACAGTTGGTAACGAGAGATTACGCAACTTGCATCAAATTTTCCTTCAATCGATATTCTTTCCGTTTCTACCAACTGGAAATGTTTCAACGTAATCTCAACTGTCGTAGTTTCCACTGTTTTGTTTCCACCGAGTTTGTTCCTTGAATTTTACGCTTTCCCGAAATTTAACGAGCCTATTTCTATCAATTTTCTTCCAACCTAATAGCACTCTGCAACAGTCGGCATGAAATAAAAGGTACTTCAACTACATCGCAGTGACGAAGAAAAGTAACTATGCAGCGTCACGCTGTTTCTTCCGTTTCGTTTGCTCTATCAAGTTCGTTGACTCTACTAACACTAGACAAACCAATAACCCATCGACGCAGCGAGTCTCAGATTTTTTTTCTTTTCTTTTCTTCTCTTGACAATTGCTCGAAAAGATCAGGATTAATATCGACTTCCGTCTAGGCAAACACACAATCGTATAAATCTGTTGACATTTAATTCAAATTACTACGTTTAATTGTTATATAATTTGAATTATTTCTACGTTGGAATGTTTCTTGGTTTGTTCGTATTGTTTGCGTTGAACGAAGAATTTGAGGATCGCTGTTCGTTATCCAGTTCTCCTGCACCGAAGCCTCGTCGCCGCACTCTCTCCGGCCATCCCCTCGTTTACTACCTTTTCCATAGACAGGATGCCATGGGGTTCGAAGCCGACGTGCTAGCTACACCATGTGGACCATACACGTATCGCGGCGCAACCCTTCTTCGTGTATAAAACATTGCCACAGACACCATATGGTTGTGAATGTAGGTTTCTACGGTGGCTTAACCTCGTTTCACCTACGGTGTAACTCCGCCGTTGAACTTAATTTTACCGCACAACTCGATATTTCCCCGAATCAATGATTGGCAAACGCAGCCTTTACCTTCGCCAATTGCCAGCGTTTTCATCCTTCGTAACCGAATTGTTTTCTTTTTCTATCAAGCGAAAAGAAAAGTTGCGACTGCCTGCGCGCAGTTGCGAGGAGAAATTTCTTTTTTCCAATGGTATCGCGCTTAGTTTGCACAAAAACGCGTACAACGTGCAAAAATTTGAATCAATTATTCTTTGTAATTTTTTAGCAACTTACTGGTAAATTCTGTTTCATTATCTCTCGCTGTCGTAATTTCTTTTTTCCATTTTGCCCGCGAGAACTTCCATCGGTGCGCTTTCGTTTGCATTTCGTTGAAGAAAAATGAACAGTGGTTAAATGTGAATGAAAAAAAATACGAGGGGTAACGTGTTGCACTAGTGTTACGTAGATTGTCACATTCGTGTAAATAAATTATTCACAACGTAAGGGGGAGAGAGAGAATCGCAATGAAACTGAAACTTCTTCCATTGGAAATTAACCTCTAGGTGGAATATTTTTGAACAGAAATGAAGTGAAAAATTCTGCGAATTTCACACCTCGGAGTGTAGCAGAAGAAAAATGAACGCGAGGAACAGGTTGAATTCCCATGGAAGATCCATCGCTTTATAAGTCACGCTTATAGCGAAGCTATAAATCCGCATGAAGATTCACGGTGAATTGCTTGATAATTCCTATAGCTAAAAATAGACGATGTGCATCGTGCACGCCAGCTATTCATACAGAATGGAATTGAATCGCCATAAAGAAGCTAAAGTTAACTCACGGGATATAGATGTAGGCATAGATAGATATAGCACACGGCGTCATGGAGGTTAGATTCTAACGAAAGTCTTTCGTCGAAGAGAGAAATAAAAGGTGACTTAAAGTCGAATCGCGAATCGCGCAGACAATCAGCTCTGTTTCTTTCTTTTTTTTTTTTTCTTCTTTCTCTTTTTCTCTATTCCAAGTTTCGCAGTATCTCCCTCTTTTTCTTTTAACGCGTTCTCATAGTAACGTAATGACACAGGCGACAAACACAACAGAAAGAGAAAAAGAAAGAGACGGTTACGCAATCATGGTCACTGGATCATGTAAATCGTACGTAGACTAAAGAAACATTGTGAAATAAACGTCCATCGCCGCGGTTTTCAGCGGCGGGGCTCTCCTTCATCGTCGCCGACTGCTTTTTACCCGCTTCCGAAGTCCAAAAAACCTTGATATCAAGGTACGTAAGACAGATTTTTTTTTTTTTTTCTTTTTCTCTCTACACGCAATTTGCTTATAAATCGTTCGTAAGGTAGAATAATTCCGCTTGCGGAATTGACCGTTTCACTTAGCAACCGAAGCAAACGAAGTTCGCGTCTCCATCTTAGTGCCAGAGTGCTTAATCCGCGTCGTGTCTCCCGATAACTGAATTAACTGCAATTACCGCGTCGATAACTCCGATCTTGCGTAACGAAAGATGGACCAGTTGTTCGAAAACTGATATTCGGAAATACGAAATACAGGAGGGAGATCGATTATCGACCGTTAGGTGTGACGAGGCTGGATTTAAGAAAATCGGCAATCGAAGAGCAACGAGGGAGAGGTGGCGATGAAACCTAGAAACCGGCCCCGTAACGTGGCTCTCGCTTCGTTTTCGGCTCCATCCCCGATCGCGAGAGATCGTCGGTACAAGCGGAAGGCGGTTGAGCACCGCTGGGGAACGCTCAGCTGGAGCTTCGACGCGAGGTACACAGAAGGTGAGGAGAAGAGAGACGAAGAGGTGGCAACAGCGCGGCGCTCGACGGACGGGTGGCAGTGGTTCGTACATAGGCGCAAGCGCGCGCCTTCCGACAGGGAAAGAGAGGAAGAACAAGACGTTCTCGTCGAGGAGGGAAGACGAACGAAGAAGGACGGACGAATACGCACAGCTCGGCCAACGTCGCGCGTAACTTGCGTGCGTCCTAGCTGTGTGCATCGCGTGAAATGCACCGCCGCTCTCGCGCTGGCGTCGCACCACGCGACGCGTGCACCCAGACGAATGCGAACCAACCGCGTGACCACCTACCTCTCCCCCACTCCATCGCGGCTCGCTGTGTTTTTACGCACCACACACGCAACGACGTTGCGCCAATTGGCCAAATCCAACGACTCGTATCCGGATAAATATCGTCGCAAGATCGGAGAGTCGGCTACCCTATCCTATACCTTTTCGATTTTCTTTTCAACTTCAAGGGGTAAGCGTTACTCGTTCAAAATTACTCGTAAAATTAATTTAAGGTACCTAAAATATTTAAACGTTACGTGTAATTTTTACTCATCAACGTTCAGCTTGACGAAGTTAAATTTAAAATGTGAAATGGAAATTTTATGGATTCGCAATTTACTTTTTCTTTTAAGTCGAGATCATGGCTACCGACTCGATGTTACAGGTCAAGGAGTTGAAGAATTTGTGTGTCACCTCTGACAAAGTTGGAAACGTGGATTTTTCAGAAACTGTGCGTTCTGTCGCTGCGGCGCTTTCAGAATGCTCTAGATTAGAGGTGCGCAGACACCCGACATTTCGGGTTCGGGTCGGGTCGGATAATTTTCTCGGGTTCGAAAGTTTGTGATACTCGGGTACCCGAATATTACATCACTAGTCAGAGTGACAATTTTTCAATCGGATTTTACATTTATTCTTTCAAATTTATAATAATATTTTTGTATTCTATATAAGTGAAATCAAATTTTAAAAATCCACAAGCAAAGAAAACAAAGTTGATGATACTATATGAAAACATTATATGAAAACTATTTTATTTTAAATTACTGTGAAAAAAAATATAATTGTTCAACTTTTTGGGGTATTAATTTTGTTAGCGTGGCTATTACAACGTTGCCAGTATCTGATAATAAGCCTTCTTTTATTTGGGTTTCCTTTTTAGTCGGTCGAAAGCCGAGAGTCGCCAAGAGCACTTGACATTGTCGTCGCAGTTATCCATGCATCTTTTTCTTTTAAGTTAATTTAGTATACATTTAAGTTAATTTTGTATACGCGAGTTTCCTGTGAGTTTTATTTTCTATTTATTTCCGAACTCTTCGTCGAAAACCACTCAAGACTGCTCGTGTTTACTGACGATGTAGAATTTTCGTGATACCTTGTAGCTGTGTAACTTAACAAAACCGATAGTTTTTTTCCTATTCCGCATAAATAAAGAAACGCTAACTTATTGTTAGAAAACATACTTTCTCGAAAAAGTAATATAATTTACACTTTACAATCAATCGAAAATCATTATTCACGTATTCATTTATAATAGAACTTAACAAAACCGATAGTTTTTTCCTATTCCGCATAAATAAAGAAACGCTAACTTATTGTTAGAAAACATACTTTCTCGAAAAAGTAATATAATTTACACTTTACAATCAATCGAAAATCATTATTCACGTATTCATTTATAATAGAATCGCAAGCTGCATTAATTATGTCGTTGAGTAAATGCGGACTGAATACTCTTACTGTGCCTGCTTTTTTTTTTATCATTGACAATGGCAGCAATATTGTAAATTCAATTGAAACCAATAAAGATTGAAAAAAGAAGTGTAAAATTCGATTGAAAAATCACTCGACTCGCGACGTAATATTCGGATATATAATATCCGAATATTATAGATTTTAGAGTTCCCGAGTCGATCTAAGCACTACCCGACTTCAAAGTCGAGTACCCGAAAATTTCCCCTACTCTAGACTAGGGTAACGTGCCCGAATTGCTTAATTCCTCCTTAATAAATTCTCTGTTATCAAGTATTGCAAGTTTTCAGTAATTATTGTAATTTGGAATGGAAACGATGCTAGCGAGCTGGCGACAAAAATCTGTGTCTGTTTATGATACATTATTTATTTTGTCACACGCGTGAGATGCATTGTAATATTTTGCAATGGAGCTTTCGTTCCGGGGACGATAATATTAGGAACACATCTTTTGCTATGAAAATACTAAACGAAAGTACTAAACTACTTATTTCGACGTTTTTCAGATGGGAAAACTTTACGTGCACGCTTACACATTGCAAATAAAAAAACATTTGTATGTAATTTTTGTATAAATTCTCAATTTTACTTATATGTATATCTATTGACCAATAAAATATTTTTCAAATACATAAAAAGGGCGAATAAAAAGGACGTTTTTTTTTAATCTTTTTCTCATCAGAACCAAGAGGACGAAATTAGGAATACTTTTTTTAATAATCTAAAAATGCATCCTTTTACATATTAATAATTTGTCTGTTTTTATAAACTTTTGAAACTTATGAAACATCGATTAGAGATCATCCCGTTGCTGAGCTTTCAAAGTAACCATACCAACTTTTCAAGATTAGAAAAATGTTATTCAGTTTTAAACAAGTGCTAAAAACGCTTAGGAGTTACTCTGTTCGGAATTTTTGTTGGACAAAGTTCAAATTCAGATTCTATTCTTCCTCTCGAAATTGATATTTTAAAAATAGCTGGATACCGCAGATGAAAAAACCATGGTTAAATGAATGTTAATGTCCTCCTATCTTCGTACGTGTCTAGTTCAAATTTTTAGCAATTGTTAATTGAACAGTATTATAATACGATTATGCACATACTACTCTTTTAATGAAATATAATTTTTTCTACAAAAACAATTCTTGAATTCTCTCTATTTTGCAATCAATGTTTGCATTCAAAGTTTGGTCAGAATGTAAGTCGAAAAAACGCATAGAAACGCGACGAAAGGCGCGCGTGGACAGTCCTACCTTCCAATTCCTCTCCTTTCCCAAGTAATTCTGTACAATTGCAAAGCGCAAGTACGAGTTCTTATTTATATCCCTATGTAACACAATTTTTAAGGTCGCGTGATTCGATTTGTCATGTCGCTGGACTTTATCCACGGACGGGATCGTTCAAGTCGTTGTGCAACAGCACAAATGGCAGAATAAAAGAATCGACGATTTAAGTACAGAGATTTATTGTCGGGTTTATCGTCGGATCTGAAGATGCGTTTAGAGATACATTACTATGTGCGAGACTCCTCTTCGTGGTCCATCCCAGGACAGAAGCGTGCACGCACTGGCATTGAGTACAACGCTCGTCTCTAGACAGAGCCGATTCGAAAACTCCAACGAAAACTAACCGCTGATTGATGAGATTTGCGCCTTTGAAAATAAAAGTGTTCTCGATGCACAGACTGAGGGAATTTTCGTTAATACGAGGGCGCGTATAAAATATAATTTGCGCAACGAATTAACGCGTAACATATGCAAATGAGCATGAAAATTTAAAATCTGACACGTTTAAATTTATAATTCAAAGTTTTGAAGAATTTGTCTGACAATGACAGTGAAAAAAGTACGCGACTCTCTGTACTCTTTTTTTTTTTTTTTTTTTTCGAAGGCGAGTGTCTCCGATACAATACAACTCGAATTGTTTCGAACGGAGAAAGTTTCTCGTGCGTGTCATACCGATTGTGAGACTAGTGGGAGCCTAAAGCGTCGCGCGCGCGCGGGTATCTGTGTGTAAACTGCACACTGCGTTGAGCAACATCCGTTTCGTCCATTGTGAAGGGAAAGGTAATCGTGACTGAAGATTTTACCCAACTTTTTGCCGATAACGCCCGCGATGATCATTGTTTCGAATTTTATCTGTCAAAATTTTATCTTGTTATGCTGACATTGCGCAATTCCCACGAAATGCAAAAAACTTTTGACAAAAAGCTAGATAGCACGATATTCCACGTACATATTCCTACGCGTTTAAAATTCTTAGGTTAGGTTCTACTACTACAGCGCGCACGCCTTACATCCATCAATTTCAGCTTCGAGCTCCCCTTAATCTTGCTCCGACGTTCTTGAATATCCTCAGCTTTTATTTCAGCCAGAGATTCTCCTTGAACTTTCGAAATATTCGATCGAGCCGCTCTCGGAAGAAAAGTGAAATATTCAATTCAGATACCAAAGATAGGCTAAGGGTGTCTTCACACAAAAAAAAGAAAAAAACGATAATATCGAATTATCAATAACATCTCATCGGTCTCCTGTTTTTCGTACAATTGCGCATGCTACTCGAGAGATGGTTAAGAAAAGGAAAAAAAAAAATCGACGATTGAATCGACGTGCTCGGCGATTAGCTCGCAGAACGGAAGTGAACCGCGCAGGCGGGGATGATCGTCCGATGATGGTGGATTATTCGAAGACGAGAGCGAGAGCGTGTTCCCGTATACCAATAAGCGAAATGGAGGGCCTTATTTATTATTCAGTCAGTAGGTTTGTAGCTCGTGGTGTCGTTCGTCTATCTCCCGGCACGCATGCGAAATTATTAACATCGTTGATAAATGTTTCGACGCGTGTACGTGAGCCGTGTTGTCGAGCGCGGCGACGACAGGCAATTTCCATGTACCATAGGCCGTGGTGCCCTGACGATCAGAAGCAACGTCTAAATAGGAATAAATAGCCCATTGTCGTAATGAACGTATTCTACGTTACGTCAATACGTTGGAATATATTACGTTCGATATGTGCAAACAAGATGGCAAGCGGTGCGTCAAGTCCAACCATTGACGCTGTCGATATTTTCGTTTGCTAAAATCTCGCCCTCCTTCACATTTTTTTTTTCTTTTTTTTTTCTGAATTTATGAATACACAGACGGCGTGTCTTTGACAACACAATATTCCGCAAGATCGATTAGAATTACTGAAACTATCGACGACTGACGCACAAAATTTCCATAAGAAATACAGAAGATTTTTTATACAATAGACTATGCAAATTATTTGTATCTTTAAGAATACGTTACTGTTAGTTTCTATATCAACCGAGCGCTCGTCGTGGAATTTACAATCGCGTTAAACGTTTGAATCCCGCGACGCGATCCGTTCGAAATACTTTCGAAAGATCACAAGAGACAAAGGCGCGTATTATCGAGGCGATTATCGAACAATGAAGATTCACGGAAACGGAAAAATAAAAAGAGACAAAGTCGCGTCACGCGGCTGACGTACGAAGAACGTAATGGACACGCGCAACGACACACACGGCGGCGAAGCTTGCAGTTTATAAATGACGTACGGAGGGAAGAATGTATTCAGCATTCAGTACGACAATTGCATTATTATTCCGACGGTAGCCCCCCACCCCACAATGGCGATACACTCTTCCTTCCTTTTTTCGATTCTGCCGCAGGGCTGCTCGCCCGTTGCCACGCACGACAAAGAGAACCCATGCGGAGCGGCTCTCGACTCCGAGGGAACGTATTTTCGCGTTCATTAACGCGAATTACATCGCCGTCGTAGGACGAAAATCAAAAATGGGCACGAAAGTCTAACGTTTACTCGATTACTTGAAACGAAAAGAGTGTTACCGATATTTTCAGAATTTTTCTGCGACAGGACAGATTTTTTTTGCCTTTCGCGTAAACGTACTCAGACGAGAAACGAACGAACACGAGACTTCTTTTGGAAACGTTATCTATCGGTTTCGGAAGAAATATTTTCTTAGAATTTTCTAGAGTTTTTTATATTCTCGATTGCATGCTCGCGTCGATTGAACTCGTCGTCATTTGAAATACTTTGTATTCTGTATTCTATCTGTGTAAACTGATGCGACTAGTACATTTATAAATTAAATATAATTGTGATATTCTGAATATGTTATACTATATTATAAATTAAATATAATTATATCCAATGATTTAATATTAAATATAATTATGATTATATTATATTATGTTATAATTAATTAATATTAAATTATATTATAAGTATCAATCAATTTTATACTAATAAGTTATTAATATAAAATTAATACAAGTATAAATCACCAATTACAAGATATTCCGTTACATTTTCTCTCTACGCTTCTAGCAATCCAATCACATACCCGTGATTATTCGCACTAGAAAGAGGAGAAAACAAGATAAATCTCCCGAATGAAAGTAACGCAAATCTCCAACGGACGCGGGAAATGTAACTTGCAAAATTTGAAGACGTTCCACAAAGTTTCCCCGAAAGCGAACCTTGCCCCAAACTTGCAGTCGCGCGCGCGAAATCAGCTGGAAGCTCCTTATCGGCGGTGTTTCCGGTCGAGTAATCGGTCGATCCATTAACGGAGCCCCGTGGCCGGAGTAGTACACATTATCGTCGGAGGATCTCGATGGCGACACACGCAACCAAGGGAGAGAAGCCACGGGTCCGTGGAGGATATAATTCAAACAATAAGCGAGCGAGAAGTAAGTTTCCCGGGGACGGCGCGTATTCACCGGCGCGCCGCCCATCTAAGTGAAACGTGACCGGCGACTAAAATGCCTCTCATTACATACGGCGATTCGAAAAGCAAGTCATAACGTCTCCATGAGCGGCGCAGCAGCAGCATGCAAGCAGGGCCAGCAAGAAACCACGATGCGATCTGCTTGGATTCGAGAGACGGACGAGAGCAGAGTTCTCTGGGCTCTCGCTCTCTCTCTCTCTCTCTCTCTCTCTTTCTTTCTTTCGTTTGTCGTTCGAAGAAACCAGAGAGAAGAAAGGGGGAGAGCTTTCTGCTGCCTCCCGCTGATGGTAATCGGCCGAGCACTTTCACGGGCACGAGGATATCTTTCCACCGAGTTGTGTGTGCCCGACATTAAAAACCTCGTGCCAGCCTGCCTGCTCTCGTTCAGTGCCGCGTCAACGACACGATTATGGCCTTCTGAAAACGAAGGTTCCAAATTTCCACGCAACCACGTGAGAAGAGATTCTTTCGTCAGGATGGATGGTTACGGGAACAGATACCTTTTCAAAGATTTCTCGTGGCAAGTTCAGGTTGAAGAGTCGCACGTTTTGTTTCAAAATTTTCACGCAGCTACGTGGGAAGGGATTCTTCTTTCGTCAGGATGTGAATAAATGTGTGGACTTTTTTGAGGATTTTCGTGGCGAGCAGGTTGATTTCGAAAGACATCTCTTCAATGCCAAACGTACCAAAGCCCGGTGGTCGAATGACCAGTTTGAAAAAATTTGATTTAAAATTCTGCAGTCTTTCCTTCGTTTGGTAACTCTTGTTTAAAAAAAGAAATGAAAAAAATTTTCCAATTTTCAGAATTAGAAATAACATTAAATAAAATTTAAAATTGGAAATAAATTTCAAAATTTCTAATTTTTCTTCTTGTTGTCAGAAAGTAAATTTAAAAGCATCTGACCGATCGCTGTAGGCGTAAGTATATTTGAAATGCCGGTACGTTTAGTGTTAAACGCAGAAAGCACGTCGAGGTTGAAAAATCGAGAGATGGTACGTTCGATGGGTGTTTCCAATGCTAATTCTCTTCGTAAGGCAACGATCGGCGTGTCGCGAACGCAGGCAGTACAAGTTGCGTTATTCTCGCTCGATTCACGATACGTAAGAACGAACGCAAGAGGCCTCGAGGGACTAGGGGCTAGGGAAAAGGAATCGTAGCGAGCTCGTCCGTGAGCATGCGTCATACGTCCGGAATGTAACACCCCGACGTGTCTCGTCGAGAGTGCAACCGCAAAGGGAACAACTTTTGTCTGGAGCGTTTTCGAGCCGAGACTCGAAAGCGTATCGCGATACGCGGAGCAAAGAGAACCGTTCGTCGTTCGACAGTGTTGAACACCAGCCTCTCTCCATAAACCTTCAGGACGTTTATCCACTCACGGAAAGAAGCTGTCGCGCGTTTATTTTCACTGACAATGAAAACCAATAAATTTTAACAGTCGGTAACGCGATATCCTTCAACGTTTCGGAGAGGACGAGTTTGGACTGTCTACGATGTCTGTGATGTTTAACCACGTTGCGCTGGCAACTGATTGCGGACCATAACGAGTGACCGAACCGTATACAATAATTCGTCGCTTTCCTTTCGAACTCGTAGGGTATGATATCGCTGGATAGAAATTATCGAGAAGTAATAAATTTATTACTTGTTTCGCCTATTTTGTTTTATATATACTGATATACTTAAAACTGAGAAAATATTACAGTTTTGGAACAAAAAAATTCCCGATGTGCGCGAGTCATCCCAGCGCAAGAGATTAAACGAGCGATCTACGCAGTCTACAGAGCCTTTGGAAGACGCTCTCGTTTTCTATTTGCTGATAGAATTGTTCCTTCATCCAGCTTATTTAGAACGACAGATCGATAGCGTTAGGGTAATAAAGATATGCCAGAGTAGACACTCGGAGATTCGAAGAACGCGAAGGAAGTTTGGAATTCTAATCGCTAGCCTCGTACGTTATACGTAAACATCTAATTAATCTGACGACAGACGACTTTTACGACTTTCGTCCCTTTCGTGTAGCATAGAACCTTGAATTTACGAATCTTCTTTTGCCTAAAACTGCCAAATTGAGCCAATGTGAGTCTGTAGACTACACTTTGTCAACTACCGATGTAAAATCGGTGGACTGCTTTATCAACATACGTCCAAACACGTCCAATTTTTGGGAAATTTCAATTTCTCTTTAAATTCTGTTCCAATTTCTCAAGTTTCGAAAAAAAAAGAAAAGAGTAACGAACGCGTGATAAAATGCCTGTATATAAAAATCGACAACGCGAGAGTTGATTTCGTTTCGCGAGACGAGCAGAGGAAAGTTGCACCTCTCGTTCCCGGCTTCGAAAATCTGGATCCTAACCTGGCGCGTCCTTGGTCTCTTGTCGGAAGACGCGGATACACGGAGCCGCGTTTATTATACGCTGTCGAAGCGGGCTGGCCAGCAGCGACGCGAAGGTCAGCGACACACGAAAACGCACGAATTCGGGCCGGCGCTCACCCACATCCCACATGGGCGCACACGCACTCCGGAGCCAGACGCACGCTGCACGCTCCAGCAACGATCGGCCGCCTCTGTCTCGGAGGACGACCGTTTATTGGGATCTCGAGAAACGACTACGACTGCCACGGCAAGACGGACGATTTCTTGGAACGGTGGCTGCTGCATCTCGACCTTTTGTTGCCGCGTTTAGCGTTCGGCTGTTGCGAGTCTCAATTTCTCGTAGATCGATTTCTTTAAAGAAACTACGAACGACTCGAATCGTTGTTAAGGTACTTCGCCATTTGAGAGCAAAACTGTCGCGAGTTGCTGTTGAGAGTAGTTCTCGCAAATGGATACTGTTTCTGAGAGTTACTGTCCGAGAGCATCGCTCAGCTGTTCGAGAGAAAAAAAAAAATGGAGAGAGAAAGAAATGGAGAATACTCTTGAAAGTAATTCTCGCGAAAAACTCTCAAATGGAGAAGTGCCTTTGCATTGTAAGAGTTATAATTTAACCACTTGCGTTGGCAACCGATTGCGGACCATAACGAGTGACCGAACCGTACACAATAATTCGTCGCTTTCTTTTTGGTACTCGTCGGTATGACAGATCACCGGATTATCGAGAAGTAATAAATTTATTATGTGTTATTATTATTATATTTTGTTTCACTTAGATATACTTAAAACTGAGGAAATGTTACAATTTTGGAACAAAAAAATTCTCGACGTACGTGAGTCATTCATTCCAGCGCAAGAGGCTCAGTTACTATAAGTAAGAATTATACTTTACAGTTTCGCAGAACTTCGAATTTTATAGTTAAAACTTGGAGCTTTATTACGTAGTATCGTAGGTTATTGTTAAATCTGTTGTTGTAGTTATTATATCTTTAGTTGCATTTAGTTATAACAGATTGCCTGTAGTGTGAAGAAACGCGTGAAAGAGAAAGAAAATGTGAATGTGGTGGGAGAAGCACAACGTTGGCGTGAGGCCTTTTTCTTTTTGAAAAAGGAGAGAGTCGAGCGAGTTACGAAACAGAGTCGACTTGAGTTGTGAAAAAGCAGCGTTATTGGAAATTGCTATTGTGCACTTTCGTGTATAGTGAACTATTTGTGAAACAGATTTCGTTAATGTAAATTATTGTAAGAGAACTTCTTTGATCCAATGAGATATTAAACCTATATCCTAATTGACACGTAATGAGATATTAAACCTATATCCTAACTGAGACCACATCGTACAGCGACGAAATCACGTTGTCACGCGACAACGATGTTGTCGATTATGACATTCAGTTAGAACTTAAGAAGCTAAGAAGTTAATAAAAGATTGAATCGATTGATTTCGCTTCTGAGAGGATAGGTTCAGAGTGGTTCAAGTTTCGTCACCAGTTTGAAAGGATACGTGGTAGAAGCACCGGAGTCGAGAGAATAAAAGGGGGAGATAGTCCTGGCTACTTCTGAGGATCACATAAACGTCCTTCGCCAGCCAAGAACCGAGGACGAGCCGGCTCTTTCTCTCCCTCTCTCTCTCTCTCTCTCTCTCTCTCTCTCTCTTGATTGGTTTCATTCGACGATACTAAATCTCCCGACTAGAAACACACGCGTGGATCTACACCTACGCCGAGTAGAGTGTATAATTCTGCGTAGTAGAGTGAAAGCGTCCTTTGGCTGTGTATTGCTATTTTTTGCGAGATACAGGCGGATCGTGGGAGGTGCGGCTATTCGAGAGCACGTTGAAAAGTCGAGCACGAGAATTAATGATCGATGAGAGAATGTTTAACCTTTTGCGCTGGAACGACATTGCCACGCACGTCGAGAACTTTTTGCCCCAAAATTGCAATATTTTCTCAGTTCTAAGTATATTTTAAATACAAACCAGGTAAAAAATATAGTAATAAATTTATTACTTCTTAATAATTTCTATCTATAGTGGAAAGTCGAAAGCAAAGCGACGAATTATTGTATACGGTTTGGTCACTCGTTATGGTCCGCGAACCAGTTGCCAGCGCAAGTGGTTAATGGTCAGTGCGGGAATTGTGAAAGGAGTACACCGGAGGATTAACGAGGATGGTTCGCGGTGAGAGAACAATAAATCAAATCCTAATTTGATGTAAACAAGTATCTACGCGTGGAAAGTGGCGTCTGACTATCGTTAATCGAACGTGCACGATATATGTATTAGTTTAGTATGCTCGGTCAGAGTGCGAATGTAATTTTAGAAACGTCACAAATTATCTGGTTTCTTTACTTCGTGAGCTCTCAAAGTTCGTTAATGAATGGAAAAGAGAGAAAGAGAGAAAGAGAGAAAGAGAGAAAGAGAGAGAGAGAGAGAGAGAGAGAGAAAGAGAGAGGGAGGCGAAATTTGAAATGGCAATGAAACTATCGATACGCGATAGTACATAAATCTCGGCTCGATATTTCTTCCCGAGCTACTCCACGGCACGAAGAACCGGAGAGCTCTGTTCAAACATCTCCCATTCCAATATAAACACACTAAACCCCTTCGCGCGATATCACTCGAAACAACATCAACAAATACCAATCGGTGTCCGAAACTTAACGTGTCCATTCATTGGCAATCAAACATCGATAAATATTTTCCCCTCCACTTTTTCGCACGTTAAACAAAAACAAATGGCGAACCTCCCACGCTTCCCGCGGGGCTTCGCGATTGTTTCTTTTTCTTTTCCTCCTGCTCTTCTGCCTCCGGTGTACCTCGTAAAACGTACAAACGTCCAATTAGATGTGCGCAGCAACCACGAATAATTGCAAATTTGTATCATAAAAATCATACAGGCCAGATAGGACGCGTAATATATGAAAGCGCCATTATATGAAAGAAGAGGGGAGGGGATTGCTGTCATAATAGAGAAGCGCGTGACTTTAAGGTCAATGCACACAGAAACCATATATTGATGATATTGTGTGTGTTTCACTCACGAATATGACAGAAATTTATTAGGAAATTATTGAGTAATTTTTCTCAAAGATCTATCTGCTCTTGTTCTTTCGTAAATAGAAGTGTTCGTTAATGAAAATTTCATAACTTTCAACAGACTTGAGTTCAATTAGAATTAAATTCTGAAATGAAAATTCCTCCTCGACAAGCAAAGTTCCACTACACTGAAAAGGAAATGTTAGAAGATGTCCAATTAAACAACGAGTCACCGTCGATCGAATCTAAAACAATCGGCCGTTTTAATCGAAAGTTAAAAAAATCGGCGAACTAACAGGGACGATCGATGAACTCCAATATTTAATCTCACTCGTCGTTCGTTGTTAATAGATACCCAATCGATTAGACACGATAATTTATTCACTCGTAGTTGCCCCATATTATAATACGAAAATAAATTACACCTATGTTTGTGAGAACTGAAACCGAACTTCCCTGAAGTTGACGAAACTTTCATCAATTATTAATTCCATCATTGGAACATGTTATTAACGGACGACCTGGCCAACAGGTTAACGTCCAACGAATAAAGTAAAGATAATACAATTTTCCAGCGACGAGTTTCCCATCAGAAAACTGTTGGTTAACTGTTGGTTTCACGTTGCTGTGTGTGAACCGCGCCTTACGCGCTCAATTATAGTTAAGCCGCATCAAATCGGGACATTGTATCTCCGATATTATCTTCGCATTTATGACGGACGCGTCGATAAACTTTATCGTAAATGCACTCGTGAACGGCTCGTAAACATAATCGAGGCAGAAAGGTACGCAACGATTTAAGCGAACCGCCGACCAACTCGTTCGAGAAACCTATAACGTAAAGTTGGGTTCGAAAGGCTGCTGCTGCTGCTGTTACTGCTGCTGTTGCTCGCTCTCTCTCTCTCTCTCTCTCTCTCTCCTCTCAGGAAGAAGGTGAAGAGAACACTTTCTTGCAGCACTCTCTCCTTGGGTGGCCAGGACATAGCAAATTCCAACCCTTCGGAATTCCAAGAAGGACCGTTACATATATTGCCACGTGAACGGTCGTTTGATGCGTTCTTGCCACTTTGCCCAACGAAATGGGCACGCGCGCGCGTTCTTGAAACCTTCGACAGGAGCTCGTAGAGCTATACGTGTATGTATATATGTATGTATGTATGTATGTATGTATGTATGTATGTATGTATGTATGTATGTATGTATGTATGTATGTATGTATGTATGTAGTAGACGGTTACCGATGATGAACGTTGCTAGGGTGAAAATAGATTGGTTCGGTTTCGGGCTTTGATAAGGGGGGGTCCTCCGGGTTTGGGAATCGATAAGCCAGTGCCATGTGTATTACGTAGTTTAGCTCGTGATTTACTGCCAAGGGGATTGTTATCTGTCCCTTGGAACAGTTTCTGATTTTCGTCGCCTTCGATGTTCAGAGATTTCGGAAATTACTTCTGAATGCGATATTTGAATACATATATACAGTAGGAACCACTATAACGCGGACTAAAAATTGCGCCACTGCCTATGTACAACGCAATTCAGTAGTTACTGAAAAAAGACATTTCAAGATATGAAAATGTGCTTTGAATTGACTCGAAGCACAGTTTTGCATTAATATATACATATATATATTCATCAACAACGTAAGATATTAACAGAACGAACTTGAAGATCACCTAAACTAACTCAAGACATACATATGTACAGGATGTTTCACGAAAACCAGGCCGTCTGAATATCCTCGCTATTAGCGACAGTACGAAAATCGTTCCTGACGTAACATAAACTGAATCGATTGAAGAGACGAATCGGATGGAAGAATTACTAGAAGAATGTTATTACATCATGAACATATCTGAATGTATTTTTTCACGAGCTACTTTTCGCGATGGAATAAAAAAAAAATACGTGTTCTCTACGCAAAAAAACGCAATGATCTTGAAAAAAACAAAAAAAAAAACAATAAGAAACGATACTTTTAAAAAAACAGTTCTTCGATCCGACTCGTTTCTTTAATCAGTTCAAGTTGCGTCAGGAACGATGCTCACCGTACAATACACAAGATATTCGGACTGCCTCGTACATTCTTTCATGCTCTATACCAAAACATAATGAAACAGGCCCTTTCGAGGCACATGAATGATACTTCCACTGTTTCGTTGTTACGATAACTCGTTAAACGTACAACCAAGCGTGAAAAGGGTCGAATTTCGTAGAATCATTAGCGAACGTTACGGAAAAGCTTTCGAGAAGCGCAATAAATATGTAACAGTAAGAATTTCACGAACGTCTTCGGCGAAACGAAGTCGCAAGTTCGCGCGCAAAGTGTCTGAGACCGACGTATCAGTTTCCACGCGATAAAACTTACGCGGAGCTTCTGGGGCTGACATAATTTTCGTCGGTTGCGCGAAACACGGCGCAAATAGTCGCGTTAACAAATAATTCCAGGGCGTGTCCTGGAATTATCTTCGACCGTACACCGTTATAACGCTACGGCGTTACAACAGGCGGCGCGTACAGGTCGAAACATCTCGCGCAGGCATCGCGCACGCCGGCCGAGGCAGCCTTGAGATTCTGCGAATTGAACACAAGGCAATCTGCATTTCACGAAGATAACACCTTTAAACAGACGCGTGCGTTGCTGCTGCGCTTACGTTGCCGCGATTATTTATTTATTTATTTATTTATTGCATGCCGCGGACCAACGGCGCTTTTGAAACTTCGTTTTCAACTCCAAATCAGAACCAAAGTAATTATCGAGTATTTTTTAAGAATTAGAAACTCTGACTGATCGTTCTATTCGCATGTTGTAATCATCAGACTTTGTTGAACTCTTGTTTTAAAATTAAAAAATTTTTCTATGTAGAGGGTTTTGTCTGTGGCAGTCAGATGAATTCTACACTTTTGGTTTGATGGAAATACATGTAAAGAACCTACCCGTAAAATTAATTTTGACCTTAAATTTCTAAAAAAAATTTTTTTTTTTTTTTTTGTATTCTACTCATCACGAAGGTAAAACTTCTTTTGAAAAAAATGAGAAGAACGTTTATTAATCATTTAACACTGGAGTATCAGCATGCGTGCTAACAGCGACTTTATGGTTCTGGACACGTGGATATCTATTTTACGTAATTTTCGTAAAGGATTTATCATAGTTGTAGCATCAGTGTGAGTCTAAATAAGCAAATGATAAAACTAACTGTTAATATTATTCGAAATATAAACATTACGTAACATAGACTACCACGCGTCCAGAACCATGAAGTCGCTGTTGGCACGCATGCGTCCTAACGAAAATCCAACTGGTCGAAGATCCGTCGCAATCTAATTGTAAGTTTATCTGAAGATTTGGAGTTTCCTTGCATCAGAAGAAAGATTAGAAATATTAAAAATTAACTTGCATTCCTTCACGATACGAGTTTTGTAAGAATCAATAATTTTCAAACAACTGTAAACCTGCATATCCCGAAACTTATCTCTTTCGATATGTAAATGAAACCTGCCAAGACCTACGACCGTACGAATGCATAAATGCATATATAAAAATCCGTGAATCCATGGTCTCGTCATGAGCGAAAGTCAGGGAAAGGGAGAAGCTTTTCTTTTTCCTTTTCTGTGCAAACAAAAGGCGAATTTTTCACGTGAAACAAAAGCTTTATTAATATATTGACTATCACTTTATTCGATTACCTTTTGTCATCTTTCAGACAACTTCGTGATTCAAAAAGATTCTTTCCTTTTTTCGACGAAAAAGAGTTATTCAAGAACGATTTAATATCCCCGTCAATTAGCAAACTAATTTTATCGCTACCCGTAGTTTGAAGATGAGATCATTTTTCATCAAAAGTAAGTTCGAAAGTAACACAGCAAGATACAACGAAAATGTTTCTTTCTGATTCTCCAATTTCGAAATCGACGCCAAACAAATCGTTTTATTTTTTTTTAAACCAACAAGCTATCGTGTTACAGAATGAATCTGCTGTTTAAAAACGAAGTTGAGATATACACGTAGATATCCATCTATTAGAAAAAAAAAAAAAAAAAAAAAAAACAATAGAAAAAGGCGATTACTTTCTGGCCAACCCATATAAAATTCGACGTTTCGGAGTAGATCACAGGCGCGGACGCCGACACGAAATGCTCTTAAATAGGAACATATACGAAACGAAAAGCAACGAGAGCCGACACACGCACGAGAACCGTCGTCCCGGTCCGGCCAATCGGTGAACCTGGTGCGTGACGCGTGATGCAAATCACGAGCATAGAGAAAGACGCGTCAGCCTTCACCACTCCTCTGCGGTCTAGTATCCTTCTGTGCCTTTTCTCCCGGTGTGTCCTGTCAACTTGTCGTCCAAGGTGAGTAGACCTATTTGGCGGAGGTGCTTCAGTCACGATCAGACCAGACCAGACCAGACCAGACCAGACCAGACGACGACTACGACGACCAGATTCCAAGCTCGTAGGTGGAACAGAGTCTCGGTCTCCTTCTTCTCTCGTACTTTCCGCTCCTACCTTCCGTTTCTCTACTTCATTGTTAGACGTCACACCGACGCACGGAGGCCACGAGACTCGTTCCCAAGTCATTCTCTCTCTCTCTCTCTCTCTCTCTCTCTCTCTCTCTCTCTCTGCCCGGGGAACCGAGTCACTCGCGATCGTCCACTCTCATTGGTAGAATTGAGAACCGAGTCTGTCAATGAGCCTCACCAGACAGTTTACGATCTCTCAGGATTCGCGCGTGTCGGCTAAACGCGGATCGACGAGACGAACGGAGGATACATACTGGAACAACTGTCCGTGAACGTTGAAAAAACGTGTTAATGATCTTTACAAACATTGCAGGACGTCTGTGGACAACTTAGGAGCAAATTCAATTTGGTGGCAAACTAAATTTCATCTTTTCAGAGATTAATGCAGTAGTCTGCATCACGGAGAGCAATCACGAATAATAATCTACAGTCATGGTGTGGTCTATTGTTGTTTGATCGATTTTAAATCGTGTTTCGGTGGAATTTTTTATCGCCAGCTGATCGTCAGTATGCTGAATCTATTACCACTAACGTGTATATGATCATAAATTTTTGGTCAACTGGCCATTCATTGTTGCCGAACGATCGTGATTTTAATATAATATAACTATGTAATACAACTATGTAAAATATAATATAATATAACTATGTAGAAGAAAGAATTCATTTTTGGTAGAACAAATGAAGCAGAAGGATTTTATTTCGACAGCTGGAAAATTCAATAAGAAGAGTAAAAAATATACGAAAATATCCACCTAGTTTCATTATAGATCACCATCAGAGTAATAACAGAAGAAAAATATAACGACATTAAGGATTTACTACCTTACATCCTACAAATTTACCAGAAATATTTTAAATCACTCAAGACTCGAAATACCAATTCCGAAGGATGAGAAGCAAATCAGAAATGATAAAAATTAATTACTTAGAAACATAATTGTAAAATGTGAATTGACAGATTTGATTAAAAATTTTTTTTACAATAAAATTTATTGTTTTCTTACTGTTGCAAGTCAGTTTCAGGACATTCAGTTAATTTTGAAAATGGCCCGAATCATTTAAAGTTTGAGAAATCATATTTCCTTAGAAGCTACGCACAAAAGTTCACACAGAGTTGTAATAAATTCTCATCTTACAAGACCAAATATTTCCCGAAACATTTTGTTTTATAGTGTAAAAACTTATACAAATTTAACTTATTCATTATTAATTAATTACTGAATTAATTAATTCAACAAATTATCAATTTATTCAAACGCAAACCGAGAAACGATATGACCTAGGCCATTTTCATAATCACCGGCACATATACACATCCGAAAACTTCCCCAATACATAATCAAGGGCAGGAATCGCAATCTCGATCGAATTCTGATTTTGTTCTAATCAATTCGTCATCAAGGTCGTCAGTCGGTAAATTGTTGCACGAGAGAGTAGAAAATCCCCGGATGGCTGTGAGGAGGCGACGTTGAAAGGATCGATGATTGCGTTCGCTACGCGGCGGGGAAGAGACGACACCGAGACGACCGATACGATACTCCAGAAATTGTCAGTGGGCGTTTGACTAATAGATCGTAATAAGAGTTGTCGAGCAACTGTAATGACAACAACGCCGTAACGAATGTCGAGTTCTCGACTGCCTGCACAGAAAGGAGAAGCTTCGAAACCACCCTGTGGCAAAGAATCGTTAACTTCCGTCCCCCTTCTAACCGATCACTCGTTCATTTTCACGATCGCTGGCTTTCGCGACTAGCGAGTTACCGCGTACCCTGAAATTTTAATTTACTACGTTACCAGCGCGTTACTGTTTCCATCGCGTTCCAAGAGCCGACTAAAAGATATGTAGGCTAGTAAACATCGTTTCGACATTGTACGAAACAGTCACGATAACAGTTCACGGCAAAATTCACGGTGCAAAGTGTCCAGACCGAGTCTTTTCTGAGAAACGGGGCTTAACCCATCGCCTTCGGCTCATTGAGAATCGACTTTGTAAATAAACAAGGAATTCCTACTGCCAAATTTTAATGTGCCAGAAAATCACGCAGATTTAGAAGACTCTAGAAAATATTGATGCGACCGGACCTCTTCATCCGGTTCCGTAACAAGAAGAGTTAAGAGAGAAAAACAAGAGGCCGGAAGAAGCAAAAAAAAAAAGGAGAAAAAGACGTCGTCGAACAGACGATAAAAAAAATCCTGATTTCGTCAAAAAATTGAAGAGGTCCCGCGTGCGCGAAGCATGAATCGGAGTACCACTGTGTCTGATCCCGCCAGTCTCGGCGGCCGTTCAGCATTCAGCACGTGAGTCACTGGCGAGGTAGCGTCGGATAAGAACGAATATGAACAAATAACCTCGAATCCTTTTCGCGTTGCCGACTACATATATACTCGTGATCGAGGACGCGAGACATCGAGGTAACTGCTGTTGAGCACCGCTGTCGTCGATCCGGCCGCGAACTTATACCTCGAGATGCGCGTACTGACACGTGTCATCCTTGTCGTTAGACGAGCTTGAATAAGGACGAACGCGGACAAATAACGACAAAGTGATTCCAACGGCGTAAACGCCGCGGAGAATGATCAGTTGAATGGTTATTTGCATAATATACGAAACAAATAATAGTTCGTGTCTTTTAGTTTCGTTGTTAACAACCTGCATATAAATCATCGTGATTCTAATAACGATAATTAAAATAAATAAATTTGTACAAACGTGTTTTCTGTCCAAATAGAAGTCGATATTAATTCTGAAAAAAGATACCAGTATCTTTGAAGCAATTGCAAAGAAAGAAAATTTGTATATCTAACAAAAAATTGTGAATTGTTATATTAGTACAATTTGACCATCTCGGTAGTTCTAGTGTTAACGCGGAAAGAATTTTCCGCTGAGAGAGATTATATTTGAAATGTATACACGGTGTTTCGAGGAAGAGCAAAATAAGTCCAAGATTTATGTACATATATTGTACATTTTCAAGCATACGAGACTGCATTTGGGTTAAAGTTGTTCCAAGTCGAAGGTTTCGTGGCTTTTATTAACCTCTCAGCTGTGAACGATGAATATACCCGTCAATAAATGGCAATTTTTTGTCCAATAACGACTATACTCGTCACACGAGAAAAGTAATTACAATTTGTTACTTGAATTAAACTTCTTGTGAAAAATAAAACATATCTGTCAATTTCAAACATTTTTAGACTAAAGTTCTTTTTCACATCACTTCTAAATATTTCTTTGCTATTAATATTAATTATTATTAACTAATATCAATTAAGTTAAACGATGAAATTACTGATTGAAAAAAATACTAGTATTAATTTCTTACAACTTAATTTTACAGCGGCTGCATTCTGTGTTTGACGAGTATAATCGTCATCGCGTCATATCTAACGATACATATCTAGATACACACTTTGAAAAGCGACACCATAGCCAAGAGGTTAATTCTCTCACACGTTATTATGCACTCCAAATCGAGACTAGTAGAGTCTATATATTTCCAAGCGACGATGTAAATAAAATTTTATTCGTATAACATTTCGAATAAATTCTTCGAATAAAATTTTATTCAAGATATTTACTGAGATAATGTAAAAAAAAAAAGAGTCGGAGTAGTTTTTTTTTTCAATTTTGATTTATTTAATAAATTTGCTTTGCTTTTAATATTTAATAAAGCGGAATCTACTTCAACCGACCGACATTTACAAACAGATGATAACGTAGAAATTCTTGTACTACGACATTTTACAGACAATAGAAATGATTACACATCTCTGAACGCATATACTATAATGAAAAATATATTTTTGAAATATAACACTCCGCGATCTTCTGCTCTAGTAGACGCATATACTATAATGAAAAATATATTTTTGAAATATAACACTCCGCGATCTTCTGCATATACTATAATGAAAAATATATTTTTGAAATATAACACTCCGCGATCTTCTGCTCTAGTTTTCATTTGCAACGACAACAAACTCGCCTAAAGCAGACAAATTAACTAACAAAATGTTCGAACAAAAAATTGTACTAAAGGCAAATTTATTAAATAAACCAAAATTGTGAAGAAAGGACTCCTGACTCTTTTTCTTTACATTATTTCAGTAAATATTTCAAATAAAATGTTATTCGAAGAATTCATTCGAAATATTATACGAATAAAAGTTTATTCGAAGAATTTATTCGAAATGTTATTCGAATAATGCCCAATTCGAATAATTGTGTGTTCGAATAAAATTGTTATTCGTAAATATATCGAATAATTTATCCGAAATGTTATTCGAATAATGCCCACCTCTGATCCTATCCCCCTTGAACTTTTTCCAACTCGATTCGAAATCGTCGGACTACCCGAAATCATCAGGCTACTCGCCCGACCCGAACCCGAAATTTCGGGTACCCGCACACCCCTAACGTGTGCGCGTATGAAAAAAAAAAAAAAAACGATGGAAAGGGAACGCTGAAAAGGACGACGAAGGCCCGCGAAGAATCTGGTTCATCGCAGTCAACTTCCCAACGGAAATCGCGATTCCCACAGCTTTCCCCGCGTTGTGGTTTGCAAGTATGAGCTACTCATGCTGCTTCATTGTTTGCAACGCATGTATAGTATAGTCGCCTCGTCGCCATCATTATGAATGAGCGAGACGCAACCACGTCGCTGTACGCATAATCTAACGATACGTGTACGCGATCGTAAACTTGCGCGTGTGCACTTAGCGTTGATTCTCAACACTAGAACCACCGACGACTGAAGCATAAGATCTCCATCAGAAACATTAAAGTAAAATTTATTGAGTGATTAGTGCAATAAATTCCACGAGTTATCATTTGCGCATTCTTCGAAAAATCATTATTTCGTGTCTCTAAAATTTTTGGTCATTTCGACCATCTCGGCAGTTCCAGTGTTAAGCCAAGGGGCATTTAATGAAGTAGGAGATTACATTAGATTACATTTTATTCTTGTCGTATAACGTCATCGACAGATAAATCCTGATTAGAATTACCCAAGCTGTATTTTTCGAACCACTACGATCGATTCTATTCGCTTTATACTCTCTATCACTGTTAAAGCGATAAGATGTTAAACTTTCTACTCCCCTCCCCATTGTCGTTACGTGAAATAATTGTGCAAAGAATTCAAGAACAATGACTGATATTAACGAAGAATTAACAGATACTCGATACTCAGCCAACCGAACGAGGAGATCTCCCACATTTTCTCTCTTTTTTTTTTTCTCTTTTTCGTTTTTAATCAGTCTTGAACTGGAGTTGTTTGCAATTCATCGGATACTTTTTCTGCTTCTTTTTAATAAAATCTGTGGACAGCGTATAGTTAGGCGATTGGCTAACGGTAAATATTAATACTCGATCTTCAATCGTCGAATGTTTTTTAATTTCAGAATCAATTTAAACACGATAAAATATGTAACGAGACTTTCGTCTTATCTTTTTCCTATCAAGGCCGGCGAGGCACACTCAATTATGTAAATAAAAAAAAAAAATCACGGATATATGGTTAAACCGATGCAAACGAATTGAACTTTCAAAGCGTTGTTAATAGTCCGCGCGACTCTTCGACCAATGAAGATAAGGTAAACGAAGATTTAGTGAAAGTAATAGGTGTACATTAATAAACTCCAACGTGGAGAGTTAGACGCGGATCTACGCAATAATACGACACAGATAAAAACGAGTGATTAATTTCAGCTGAAAATCGTGAGACTTTGATAACAGCGTAGAAGGCCCCCATCGCAATCTACGTCGTGACGAATTATCAACATCCGATGGTGATTAAAATATTCTACACATCAAGCGTATCGCTGAAGTGGTAGAGATGTGCGCGTACCCGACTGTCCGGGTCGGGCTTACACAAAGTCGCGCGGGTAGTCTGACGATTTCCAATCGAGTTGGAAAAAGTTCAAGGGGGATAGAATTAACGTTGGGCATTATTCGAATAAAATTCGAACAGCGTTTCGAATAAATTCTTCGAATAAAATTTTATTCAAGATATTTACTGAGATAATGTAAAAAAAAAAGAGTCGGAGTAGTTTTTTTTTTCAATTTTGATTTATTTAATAAATTTGCTTTGCTTTTAATATTTAATAAAGCGGAATCTACTTCAACCGACCGACATTTACAAACAGATGATAACGTAGAAATTCTTGTACTACAACATTTTACAGACAATAGAAATGATTACACATCTCTGAACGCATATACTATAATGAAAAATATATTTTTGAAATATAACACTCCGCGATCTTCTGCTCTAGTAGAACGTTTGTTTTCATTTGCAACGACAACAAACTCGCCTAAAGCAAACAGATTAACTAACGAAATGTTCGAACGAAAAATTGTACTAAAGGCAAATTTATTAAATAAACCAAAATTGTGAAAAAAGGAAACTCCTGACTCATTTTCTTTACATTATTTCAGTAAATATTTCGAATAAAATGTTATTCGAAGAATTTATTCGAAATGTTATACGAATAAAATTTTATTCGAAGAATTTTATCGAAATAGCGATTGAATAAAATTTTATTCAAATAATGCCCACCCCTGATGCTATTCCCCTTGAACTTTTTCCAACACGATCTGAAATCGTCGGGCTACTCGCGCACCCCTATGAAGTGTTTCAATTTTGAAAAAAGAAAAAAAAGAAAACATTAGGTCGGAGCAACCTGTGCAAACAACCATGACAGATCTGACGCGAATGAGAATATCTCGGTTTCGTCTTATAATTCAAAAGTTTCCTGTAAATTCTGCGCGAAGTTCGTGCATTTTCCTTCCCGGCAGCGAAGTGAAAGGAGCAGAAAACAGTTTAATAAATAATATAACAAGTACCGTTGGATACTTTTCTCGTAATTATATATTCAGCCTTTAAGGCTGTTCGTATCTTAATTTCTTTCTGACTTTAAGATTTAAGAAGCGAAGACTTCTTTTTTTTTTTTTTTTTTTGAAACAATGTATAAGTAACGTAGTTTCGCACTTCCTGTCAGTAAAAACAACAGTCGGACTCTCCTTTATTTTTTCACTTTATCCTCGTCGAAATTATAGCGTATTATCACCGCTCGCCTGCAAAATATTTTTTTCCCGGATTTAAAAAGTCGCGCGCGCGCGCGCGCGCGCGCGCATTCGCTCAATTAGCAAACCTCCTTTATTTATCCCGCTATAAATAATAGTTCGCTTTCACGTTCTACACGACGAGCATCGAACAATGCGCGAACGCTGGACGCTTCGAACTTTCACACAAAGTCTCGCGCGTCACATACACACATCCAGTTCTCCTCTTGCCTGAAACTCTCCCCTACCCTCTCCTCCCTCACTTACCGCCACCTTTCTCTCTTTCCCTCTCGCCTTTAATTTAATCTATCATTTAATCGACCAATTAAACACGAAGCTAATAAAAGTTTCATGTGACGACAATTTTAACCGTCACCTTTTCCCCGATACGATCGGTTCCGTGACGCGGGGCGAGACGTGTCTCCGTACACTGCCTGCATGCATGCATGCACAAGCGACAACTTTTAAAAAGATGGATTTGCATTCGCGTTTTTTTTCCTTTTCTTTTTCTTTTTCACGCCGCTGGATTTGTCTCGTTTGACACCCTCTGCTGATAATATTATTGTTATAATTAGCACTAGCGTCGCTGGCAATTGGAGCAAGTAAATTGAAATGAAAGAGAAATGCAGAAAGATGTTATCTGCAGCCTAGGGACTTTTTACGAGGGCTCACGCAAATATTAAAAAAAAAAAAATGCACTGTCGAAGAAAATCTCTCCATATTGCGAATCATTTATTTTCACTAGCCTGGTGAAATATTCTAGACAATCGAAGCTTTGTCAAGCGAATTGAAAGTTAACTCTTTGTTCTCTGCACTCGACTGTCCTTTCTAGAATCGTCGTACTAGAATCTACCTTGGACTTCCTCTTTTTATAATTTGTTGATAATTATAATGAATGTATACATTTTGTGTTGTATAACACGAGGTACAATAGTATAACATCTGAACAGACGCCTAGAGTGAAAGCTATAATAACGGCGTGAAAAGAACAAAAGAATTTCAGAAGAAGAAATTTCTGAAGAGATAAACTAGACTTCTCATTGCTTCTTACGAAAGTTTGAAAAACGTTGGAGGTTATTATTATTCCAAAGATTGAAACTGTGTATCATTAACTCTTATATTATACTTGTTCTAGCAACTGACTTGATTGTTTTAAATTTTAAACGATATCATACGTTAGAAAGATATAATCAAGAAAATTTCGAGTTGAATACCATTCGAATGATTATTTCCAACAGTACGCTTCGAATTTTCTAGTAGATTGCTGGTAGATGATACAAGAAAAGTTTGTCGAGGACAAAGGATCTTCGTGCGATTTGCTTTTCAGTTGGCATACGCTATAGAAATCAGTTACAGAAACAATGAAAAAGAAGAAAAAAAACTGTCGTGAATAGGGATCGGTCATTTTCACGTGGATAAGAAGCAACGTTGCGCATTTGTATAAACGGTTGGTTTGATACACTTATCATCGCTTATCGTCTTCTGCAAACACCGTGTCGATGTATTATTTTTGGTTTCGCTTTAATTTCGATGCGATCAGACATCTTACGTTACAGCTCTTGAATTTTAAAAACTTTTTATTATTTAATGTTCATCGATTCGTTGCATTGGACAAGCGAATCGCGCGTTGAGGTTTTTTTCTGGATAATGATATGATAAAATAATATAATAAAACTTCACTAGACATATTCTAATGCCAGATACGAGTAAAGTTTTATCAGACTCGAGTACACGATTGTTACTTCGAATCGAAGAAACGTAAAATTCCTTTGTGAAGAATCGATATTGAAAAGATTCGTTGGCATTGGAATAAAATCAATTGGCAAAATATAGTACATTGAAGTACGATTTATACTCGGCCGCTCGATTAAATAAATGTACCTATAGCAATTGCGCAAAACTCCAACAATTTGTACTCGATCAGTTGATATTAATTCTACATATTTAATAAATTATAAGAAGATCGGCAAAACAAAGTACAATTTGAAATATGTAGAATTTTGTAAATTTCTATTGAGTATCGATTAAACTTTCGAATTCAATTTCTGCTTTGAATCAATGAATAAAATAAACGGGCTAATATGATAAAATTCGGCAAATACTAATTAAATAATTCAATGAACACTCGATAGAATGTTCGATTAATTGAAATCAAATCTTCTCTGTTGGAGTTTATTAACAAAGAAAGTGCGAATGAGTTCTTGAATAGAAATTTCTAGATTACACGACTTACCTTCTTCTCTTTAAGCATCCGCTCGTATTCGGACCGAAGGATTCGCATTTTTGATACCAGGAATCGTACCACACGTTGCTCACGAACAATATTTCAAAGGACAAGAAACAGTAAAGCCGAATGAGAGAAAAATGTTGAAAAAGAATTTGAAAAACACCACACAACAACTATGAGAAATGAGTAAAACAAGCGAGCTTGTACACTTTATGCACTCTGTACACTTGTACACTTTGTACACTGAACAAGACGGCGCGTTGAACGAAACTCTTTAGATGTTTCCTCGACCGAAATCGAAAATGGAATGAAGTTGAAAAATGAAAGACACGAAAACTTTCGAACAGAAAGAGGGGTTAAGCTGGCAATTAGATCGAAAATTTTCCTCATTTGCTAGTTAAAGTAACCTGATTGGCAATGAGCCCGAAAAGTACAATGACAAAGAAAAGGTAAGCACCCTTAGTTAATAGCATACGCAGGTACAAAGGTATCTTCGACTGATTCATACGTGTATTTTGGCCCTAGGTAACAGACCTTAGTGTAACAACAATAAAGCTCTTCGTGACCAAATACAATGAGAATCCTAAACGAGCAACAAAATGTCAATATCGAAAATATTCATAAACTTACTGCAGACTAAATTTTCTTTGAGTAATTAAAAGCTACTGAAATAAAATAGGATTAAAAACACAATATGAAAATCGAAAACGAGCGACCGAGCCTTGAAAATAGAAATTAGGGCTCCCAAGGACAACGTAGTATTTTAGTTGATGTACAACAGGAAATACTTCGACTAACTATCTCTAACAGTCTCTTGTATCGTATAGCAGTGCTTAATGACAGAGAAACGGACAGACAGACAGACAAACAAAGAGAGAGAGAGAGAGAGAGAGAGAGAGAGAAAGTGAGTGAGAGAGAGAGAGAGAGAGAGAAAGTGAGAGAGAGAGAGAGAGAAAGTGAGAGAGAGAGAGAGAGAAAGTGAGAGAGAGAGAGAGAGAGAGAGAGAGAGAGAGAGAGAGAGAGAGAGAGAGAGAGAGAGAGAGAGAGAGAGATTCATATTTGAGTAATAAATATAGCGTAATACGCGAGAATGATTAAAATTCAAAATTTATTTACTCGAAACTGAAACGCACAAATCTCAAGGTAAGATAACCGAATCAACCAAGATTTATCACCAGTATCGTACCTATTCAACTAACGAGATGTTACCTCCAACATTAATATGCGATTAACCATTAGATAGTGATAATGGATTGTCAGTAAATCAAGCACTCGGGCAATGTCTCAACGTTGCACAAATAACACAAGTAGCGCAGGTAGCATCGATCGAAATTCAAATTCGACCCTTCGACGTTCATTTTATACTTTAGCACGTTGATCGTCGCGACACACGTATGGATCGCGATCTTAATTTTAAATTTTCAACGATAGAAAAGAAGATAGTATTTAATTTTTAAATCAAAAGAATTAAATTATCAAATGACAATGTAATAATAACATAGTAAATTGTTAAATTATTTTGAAGAAGTCACAACTATTTCATTTACGTAAAAATACGTTGTGATATATTGGGAAACATTTTAAACAAAACTGTTTTGACTGAGATTTAGGGATCTTGTTATAAATTCCCTAAATGGTTTAAGCTTTTAATGCTTCTAATTTGACGAGCCAACACTGAGAAGCATATCCATAAACTTCGCGAAAAGAATAAAATACAAAAGCGTAAAAACAGAAGAATAAAAAACAAAACCATTAAAAAAAAAAAAAAAAAAAAAAAAAAAAAAAAAAAAAAAAAAAACAAAAAAAAAAAAAAAAAAAAAAAAAAAAAAAACCGGACATCTAAAGAACAAGCCGTGATTGCCGTGAACCCTGCAAATGCTCGATTTGCTCTCGGCGATCAACTAATTAGAGTTCTACTAACTTGAAAATTAAATCTCCCAAAGAATTATGATTTTTTCTGCCGTAATATCACTTCCATCGAGATCGGGTATTAACAGCAGATAAAATCCCGAGTTGCGACACTAGTTTATAATTAAAACAGCGCGCTACGCAACGATCGCTCCGTTTCCTACTTCCAGTACAAAGTATCATGACAGGATAGCATTACTCTGGTGACAGAAGAAAGAAGTGGGTGTAAGAAGCAGAGACCGAATCGGTATTACAGATACCGGTAAAATACCATTATTTTTAGATTACTATTCGATTACGTTCGATGAAACCAAAATGGTGCAAATACCGATATGATGCTACCAAAACGATGTTAGGTCGGTAGATGTATAATACCGGTATAATACCGGTATAATACCGGTAAATAAAATATTAATATATTAGAAAAGGAAAAGGAGACAATGACTAAATGTTTTCATAAAGCTGCCGATAATAAATTTGATGACGCGTATCCTTTGTTATATCTAATAGTAATTCATCGTTGTATCTCCATACAATATCAGCCACGATACTCTTAGTTAATTTTAAAAGATGACCGATTTCTCGATACGTTTTTCCTTTTTCTCTGGTGAAAAATGACTAATTGTCGTACGTCAATAAATAGAAGAGGGAATTAAAACAACGATTAATCGTAGAATGGAAAAATATTCTGCTAAATTACTTAAAAAAAATTACTGGAAATATGCCTAAGCGTCTGCGATATATTATTGAAGTTAAGGGCTACCTAACAAAATATTAATTATTGTTTATGTTAACAATTTTCAGGTTCAAATATTGTAGTTCCTCAAATGTCCGAATATTTTTGCCACTCGACATAGTTCAGTTTATTGTTTGATATTAAGAAAAGTATGTGCAATAAATAAATAAAATTTATGTTACTATAATGTTACTGTAATGAATGTTCTATTATATTATTAAAAAATTAATACAAATTTACTATTACAAACAATCGAAATCCACAACAATATTTTGAATAGTATGATGTCAGAATATTAACCCTCCTACTGAACCTCAGCGTCCTGTGCCGGGGTCATTTTAACCCACACGGATATATATAGGGTTGTCCGGACGGCTCACTGATGCTGTACAGGGTGTACTGTACAGTCGCTGAAGACCAAAGTCCTCACCATTATTGTACCAACACATTGACAGACACCCGACTCATATAGGAACATGTAGGAATATGAGGAACAAATAATAGTCACATGAATAATAAAGTTATATATATTTCCTATATATTTATGCCATTCACTGTAAGGAACGTCTTGTGCAGATTGAGCAAAAGAAGACAAAGAAAGATTGCTCGTTGGCAACGAAGACATTGCGTCAACAAATAGAAACAACGGAAAAAGTAATAAAAAGAACAAAAATAATAATAAAAACAGTTAATTAATAATAAAAATAGTAAAATATTAAAATGGTGCTAAAAATAGTAAATACAAAAATAATATAAAATACTAAATACTAAATACAAAAATAGTATAAAATACTAAAAAAAAAATAATGCAAACTATTAAATACTAAATACTAAAATACTAAAACAATAATAAAAACACTAAAATATAAAATAAACTTTGAAATAAAAAATTGTTTCGATTTGCGATCTTTTTTCCCCAGAACGTTACCAGAAACTGATTTTTTTCGTCTTTAGTCGTCGTCACTTCGGCAATTTGGCGAACACATGGCACACAGCCGCATAATGCAATCACTAAACAAGCAACTCCCATACCTAACACAATTCCAGCACAGGTCAAAACTGTGATCCCGGCACAGTAGGCGGAGTGTTAATAAGAGTCACTGTACGTAGAAAATGAAAAATGTGTTTTCGTCAGTAAAGCGGCATATATTTCGGTATTTTTACTGTTGTGGACATCAAATACCGATAAAATACGTATAATACGTATAAACCTCAAAATATTTCGGTTTTCAGTCTTTGGTAAGAAGTTTAAGAGTTGAAAAAAAGGAAAGGAAAGGAACATAGAAAGGACATTTATGCTTTGTTGCAGGGGGGAAAGTTGTCAGCAAGTTGCAACGAAGGTCGGCATAAACGCATCGCGTATAAGTTCGTGACAATGACGTTGCACCGTGCCGGCGCGGCGTAAAACGCCCCTGCATTGACGTAAATCCAAGGTTAATATGGGACGTCTCGAATCGAACGCCTACAGGTAAGCAACGTAGGCAGAGAGCCCACACGACTTAACGATACCTCGATGCACATCCACCTGTTTCGAATCGCTTCTCTAACGACGCGAACGACCGACATTGCCATGGCGATAAAGGGTGCCATGGAGATAGATGGCCGTTTTCTCGTGAAAAATTGAATAAACCAACAGTTTGTAGCGTTGCTACCATTCGTACAGATAAGTACTTGCATATCTACGAATTACATTGCGCCACGTGATCTGGAGATAAATCTCTTTCCAGGAATCAAAGTGGGAGGTTCGTCCGAGACTTTATACTCCACTTTTATATAAGATAGACTTCAAAAAAAAAAAAAAAAAAATGTTAAATATATATCCTTTGTAATATTTCTGTTTACTCGTTATTATTGACGAGTTCTAATTTAAAAAATAATCTGGTAGAGAGCAACAGCGGGGAATTGATACCCGTTGCGTCAATCGTACGGGAATAGAACGATTTAACGTTTTACAGTAAAAGAAGTTCTCGTACTTTTAAAGGATCCGTTTTAAAACACACTCGTTGTTTAAAACACCCACGCAACGTTGGAAAAAGCAGCTGAAGAAAGGTCAGGTTTTATCGATACGGGATAGGCAATATTTCCAGTTGCACTTTATAAACCGTATCTTGTAAAATTTATTATTGTCATTTCATCGAATATTCGCGAAGCAACTAAGCGCTCATTTTTCAATGTGAAAAACGATCTGAAAGGAAGGGGATGATATTTCTCTAAAGTCGTCAAATGTCCGGGCTTTAGAAAATATTGGATTTTAACGCTTGTCGTAGGCGTTGTATCGTACTTCGCAAGACGTAGCTTGCAACATCTACTTTTTTTTATCGGATGCTTCCCAAGTTGACCTATATTTCCGAGATGATTAAATGTTCGAATAATGCCTCGAAATTGAGAGAAAGGAAACTAAATACCAAGATTATGCGTGATTTATTTCTTAACAAAATCTTTCGTTTCCAGAAATTAATAATTGAAAAAACTATACATTCTGCAATAATAAAACTTTAAGATTACATATCAAACATTCTAGATGAAAGTTTCGAATCCTTTTTTTTCCTTTTTTTTTTCTTTTTCCGTTTGTTTTTAATTAATAATTTTATGAAGAATCGAGCATGGTAGAAAGATATTTCTATAATTTATAAATACCGAATTATTCGAATTAATCTATTGGCCCTACACGATGGAAAATATAGATAAGAATGAATTGAATTTCATGTACGATTGGCATTTGCATACGACTGGACGCGCTACACGTAATTGTTAAATTATGCGCTTAATTGGATGACTCATGTGTTCGAAACCTCATATAGAACAATAGCAGCAATCTACAGTAAATTGAATGTTTTCTAACACGAGCGTACTCCAGGATCGGCTTCTATTTGTGCATCAACAGGTATTATATCGTATCACATAAAAAATTTGCTTAATATAAACAATAACAGCAACTTTATTTCTACATAGATTTCGTCAGTATTCTTAGCTTAGCTATAGCTACCGTATATTACTAAAACAACTATGCGACCTTAAAACCGTGAACTGTCAGAAATATCTGTCAAATTGCCAGGAAATATTTCGAAATTTCAGCGGGGGAAACGTTGAGGGGGGATTATTGTTATCAGCGCGCAACAACAGTCCATCGAGCGATTTGTAAATGAAACTCGGTAGATAGGTGTAAAGAGCGTGGTATTTCATTACGCCCGCGCTTCGATTCCGAACCTGTGTAGTAGAATCTTGACCCGGCAAGTTGCCGAGTGCCGCTTACTCGCTATATGTATACTACACAGTTTAGATGTTCTCAATCGCGTGACCCTCGCCGTTTCTGAATCATGTGCGCGCACGTCCGCGCCTACACGTGGATTTTACGATATCGTCGATAAAAAGAAAGGAAGAAGAAGAAGAGGGCTTTCTCGGTCGTAAATACCCCCACCCTCCCTGAGCCTGTTTCATTTTCGACGAGAAAATTTGTAACATACATCATCGACAATTTACGACGAACGTTAACGGCCGATTATCGCGATGTTTCGAGTGGAACTCGAATCGTTCCGGGCGGGCAAACACAATAGCAAACAACGATACGGTCCGTCGTCCGTTGTCATCGCGTACGCGATGCGTCATTAATCTTTTTTCCATTGGCGGACGGTAGCGAGTGCACGAAATAACAAGGTCGCGTGCGCGAAAGAGAAGAAGTCGCAACAAGAAGTTTGGAGAAAGAAGAAGAAGAAAAAAGAAGAAGGTTGAAGACCAGCATGTACGTGCGAGCGCGCGCGTGCACACGCGCGCGCCAGCGCGAGCAGCTACACTGGTTTGTGTAAGCGTGCGCGACACCGCGACGAGGAAGGAACTCGGAACGAAAGCCAACAAGTAGAGTAAATGTGACTCACCACGTGAACGCTGGAGAGACCGACCGGCTCACTTTGCTTCTTGTCCGTTTTCTTCGCCTGTCGTTTCGCCTTGCTCTCGAGGAATCGTTGCTTCAGCACCAGCGTGTCCTGAATATTTTGCTCGCACAGGCCGTTGAAGCTCTGGTCGAATCTCGGTATACAATCGGTCTGTCTACGCCGATAACTTTCGATCCTACGCCGGAGACGATCGACGACCGCCTGTCTCTTGGGGGTGAGTACCTCACCCATACCAGGTGCTTGACCCATTTGTTGCTGCAACTGCAGCTGCTGGCTCGTTATGTTCAACTGGCCGGCCGCGTTTAAATCGTGAATCCCGGCCGATTGGGCCAGAACGGTATTCTGCAGATTGTTTACGTTGTTGGCGTTATTAGCGTTGGTGTTAGGAGCCTGGCCCACGCAGACCGAAATCGGGCCAGGCGCGGTGCCGGGGGGGCCTTGCGGGGGCTGGCGGGGCAGGAGCCCCCCGGCCTCCATACAGCCCCCTAAATCCACCGCAGAGTAAGCCAGCTCAGTGAGAACCTCTGCTACCGAAGCGCCTGACGCACGCTACTGCTACTGCTACGACCTCGTCTCCCGCCGCTGCCCTCCAGCCGGGCATCCTCTGCCACCCTGCCAATGCGACGATCCTCAACTTCCGGTCAAGACGCATTTGGAATATATGTATCGTCGCGTCGTTCGCGCCTCGACACCGCTGCACCGCGCGATTCAACTTCCTCCTGTCCTCTCTGCCAGCCGATTATTTTTTCAACGATGCACTGAACTTCGCGTCGATTGTCCGATCGTTTCCACTAGATTTCACTCAATCCTCGACAGTACGTACACAAAATACAACAGAGTACAAGCGTGCACGGCCGGCACGCACGATAAAACACACGACATATATATAAATCCTCGTTGATATTGTCGTTCGATACCCACTTACAGTCCTTCGTCAATCTCTGTTTCAACTCAGCGAACAATCGCGAGAACGACGATCCAAACGACACGTTACAAATGAAGTTAGTCACCTTGTGTTAAAAGTTAAGTTTTCGAACTGTCACTCTTGACGAGACGCGCGCGAAGATTCGACAGTAGGACGGAACGTTCACCGCGCGCGACTAAGTTCAGGGCCTGGAAACTCCGTTTATACAAGAGGCGCCCAAATTGCCACGCCATCTGATAGTGATCTTTGCAACTAAGCATAGTTGGCGCCACGTATGAAAGTCATACTTTCTTAGATTCTGTTCGGTGTAAATAATGAACGTTTATCGATTACGAAAATTATGTTTTCTGTCACGGATATGTTGCTCTCTTTTGTGACAAATGTCTTTTAACAAAGAATTTTCAGAAATTTAGTAAAGTTAAAATATAAAGTTACGTGATATAAATTTACAATCAACGTATTTGAAATAAATGTTCATTTTCTTCCTTCGGCATAAAATAAATACGTACAGGGCTATGAATATTTTAGTTATTGGATATAAAAAATTAAAACAGAATTGAATTAACACACTCTTTCCAAAAAAAAAAAAAAAAAAAAAAAAAAAAAAAAAAAAAAAAAAACAAGATTAATAGGATACAAATTACCCTATTTTATAGTTCACTAAAAAAATATGCAAATTAACAGAAACAGTTACGATTTACCAAAGTGATAATCGATAAGAGTTGACGTGCGAAGCAATAGGAAAACCAATATGTATTGTCTCTTGTATACATTCAAAAATATGTTTCCAATGCCCTCTTTAGTCGTTAAAGTCCAACTCCAACTTATCAATAAGAGCTTCACTCTAATGTTCTTCCTTCCTTTTTCTTTCTCCGTCTCTTTTGCCTCGTTCGTGGTGTCGCGTCGCGTTACGAGTCGCGCGTCTACGCGAGAGACGGAAAGCGAGAGCGTAGTGGAAGTGCGCGGCAAGTCTTTCGCGAGTTAATATCAGCTTCGGTTTGTAGATCAGACACACGCTTTACCAATGAAAGACTTCCTTGCGTGCGGTGGCCGATGCACGAGCGTCCTACCGACCGTGAGGAAAGGTACACACAGTATATACGGAAAACAGCAGCGCATGCCGCGTGCGCTGAATCTCTCGATTGTCCCGGTGCGTCGCCGAGTGCACGTTGGACGTCACAACAGGTAGTTGAGCGAGGGCAGCGTGCTCCGGCTTGTCCGTGGAAAGAAAAGAGACGACCGGCGGAGCGAGTGAAAGATCGATAGATTTGCACGAGTACGCTGGAAAAAGAAAACACATCGTTGGTAGGGGAAATGGTAGGAGAAGTAGGAGCGAGATGGTCGAACAGAATACACCAGTGGGAGAGAAAGACGGGATATAGTATCAGGGAGGGGTTCTTCACTGTTGGTCGGATACCTCTATACCGTGCCTGTGCACAACTGCCTGTGCTACAGCTTTGAATCTAACGTGTACGAGACTGGTTACTCACGCGTTCTCTTTGCTCCTCTTCTATCTCCTTCGTAGACTACGTCCCTCTTTCTTCCTCTTCGGCTGACGTATTTCATTTCCCTTCTATGGGCTCCCCCTATCTTTAACGCAGGGACGCGTTTCCGTAGTCTGCCGTTAAGTCTTTTCGAAAAGTGATGCATAACTCCTGAAAATTATTTTATACAATTTGACAATGTCTCTGTTACTTACTCAATATTTTTTTAAATGTATTAGAGATCAAAATAAATTAGTCTGTTTGTTGTAAACATTTTACAATAAATTAATGATGTACGTACGATTAAACAATTATACACGTTATATAAATGCTTCCAAAATGCTTAATAAAGTTGTAAATTGAAGGATAAGTAGTATAGTTTAAACAGAAATCTACTTTTTATGCAAAAAGCTATGTATGATAAACATAATCGCTAAATTATAACTGAAAATATTCGGCTTCCTAGCTGAAGAATTACAAACTATGAAAGGCGTCAGCTATCGACTGTAAACCAGCTGCATGTGTTGCCATCTTCCGCCTATTTGCCGTAATAAAAATTTCTGCTTCGATTGATAAATTGTTATAAATATACTAATTGTTATAAATTTTTAGATTTTTATAAGATAATTGTATATGTTTCGATGATTTTATTGTTTTATAAATGTCGTATATTATATTTTAATAATATATCAAATTTAATCTATATGTATGAATATAACCTCTAAATGCAAACAAGGAGTGTCATTATATGTGAATCAAAATATATTGTAAACAGTGATTTGAAAAATGGATTTAAGTACAGCAAAGGGTAATAGAATTCCCTTTATACCAGGAACTAAACCTTCAATAAAAAATTCACAATTACTTATTTCAACTGGAATTCCTTCTTTAGATCATATAATAGGTTAGAGTTATATTGCAGTAAAACAATTTTTGTTTTATTTTATATTATCATATTTTAATTTATTGTTATAGGTGGCGGATTACCTCTTGGCTCTTTGTTTCTTATTGGTATGTAATAAATATACTAAATTAAAATGTATAGAATGATTAAAATTAAATTTTCAGAGGAAGACGAGTATGGTACATATGCGAAAATCATGTTACAATATTTTATGGCTGAAGGTGTAACTACAGCTCAACCATTATTAATTGGATCTAAAGATGTTAAAACATCACGGCTTGCGTCAGATATACCAGCTGTTATAACAGATACAACATCAATTAATCAACCCTCCAATTCTGATGAACAAATGAAAATTGCTTGGAGGTATCAAAATATGAAAGTAATTGATACCTCTCCAACTGGAGGACAAGTTTTTGGTCATTTCTATGATCTTACGAAAAAAATAGAAAAAGAAGTAATTGAAAATGCAAATATAACACAATGGTATGATGATAGTTGTCCAGAAAAGAACAATTCCTTCAACAATGCGACATATTCAAATTTATTAAAATGTATCCAAGAAACTCTGAAGAAGGGACAATACTCGATCTCAGAGACACCTACAAAAAGACAAGTTCTGAGAATCGCAATCCACTGCTTAGGATCTAGATTATGGTGCAGTGATTCTGAAGATGATTCGTGCCAAGATTTGTTAAAATTTTTATATTACTTTAGAGCACTTTTAAGATATTCTTATGCAGTTGGAGTGATAACAGTACCTACACAATGTTTTGATAATTCAGTACGTTTCACATTTATGTTCTTTGTTCTTTAAATTTCTTCATGTAAATTTCTTTATCATTAATTTTTAGAATATTATTGCACAACGAATTGAGCACATATCAGATGTCGCAGTTAGACTGGAATCATTTGCAGGCTCACAGAAAGAGACAAATCCATTATTTAAAGATTATCATGGTTTACTGCATCTTCGGAAGATGCTAGCTTTAAATACTATAGCACCTCATAATCCGGAATCGCGAGATCTTGTGTTCAAATTACGTCGCAAGAAATTTGTTATTGAGGTAAACTTCATAAGTTATTCAATTAATTTAAATTAAATTAAAATTTGGTTGAATATACGTATGTTTTTATTTTAGGTTTTACATTTACCACCTGAATTAAGCGATACTATTCAAAGAGAACAAGATGAGACGATACCTCAATTTGGATGTTCTAGTCTACCAGATAAGAACTTGTTAGATTTTTAAACAAATATAATGCTTGTAACAATATATTTTTTAAGTAACATTAAAACCTAATTATTTTTATGTTTCCTCATAAAAATAATTTTCTCGCTGATAAAAGTTAGCAGTAAATAACCTACATACGAACGTAATATGTAATATTTGAATTAGAAGTGTATAGAACGCCGTGAATTAATGTAGACGAGCGGAGATAGGCTTCGTGGACACACAATAATACGCATAACGCGTTTACCTACTCTATAGTATCAAATTATAAGTAATTTTTACTATAAATATTAAAAATATTGACATTACAACGTTTAATCACAATCACCTAAAACGACTTCTTTGAAATATATTTCGTGATTAAATCGTAATTCAATTATACCAAAAATATTTAATTTTTTATTTACTTTTTCTTAAACAAAATGAATAAAATAATGCATCTCAATTACAATTATTCACAAAATCTATATCGTATTGTCGTAGTTAAATATTATCACTAATTTTTGTATTCTCAGGTCTCATGTTTCACGAACTACCTAACGTACCAATTGCAATTTTCACGAACGTGAACGGAAATAAGCAAGTCGAGTATTACTCATCCGTGACGATTATACCGATTAGCGGTAGCTCCCCCTGTGTGAAGTTGGACACATATACCAGTTATATCTACAACAATCACATAACTACATGCATATGGACATTTCACCCCCTCCTGCGTGTCTGTTTTTGTTTCATTCCTTTCTATTTCCTTCCGGTTCCATCCGGTCGGTCGCGCATGAGGGCGCGTAACGCAAGCGCATCTACAGATGCCAGTATTCGTACGGCACTGTGGAATCATCTATCACGCGGCGGCTTTTCAGTCTTCGAGTTAACGCGGGCAAGTACGCGTCGAAACCAAAGAGAAAAAAAGAAAAGGGGGCAATCATCAGTGATACGATCATCAGAAGAAGAATAATCGAAATGAATTTCTTATTTATCGTGACTATTAATGGAGTGTCATCGTGAGGAATTGACGTGACGAGTTGTTGTTGCTGCTGCCGCGTACGCGTTAATGCAGAGGAAGATTTGGTGAATTAAAATGGAGAGGAAAAACTTTGGTGTATCGCGAATTTTCGTGTGTTGCTCGAACGTCGTTTTCCTGGTAAGTTGTGGAAAGCCACGTATAAGTTCATTTTTTGGATTGCTATTGTAAGACAAATAAAGCAACAGTTTTTTTCTATATAGTCTTCTTTCGTCATAAAGAATAAACGGGAATTTTTCGAATTAAGAATTTATTAAGGCTCTGTTTTAAAGATACTGCTTTCATTTCCAGATATCAGGTTTCACGTTCATGTCATTAGGAGCTTTGCTATTAGCCGATGACGAGCGTATCCTATTGTCGCGTTTATTGGGACCAGGAGATATACACCCCGACCAACCACTTTTTTATTACATGGCATTTGCAATCGTTGGACTCGGATTTCTGATCACGCTCACGGGTCTGCTAGGATGCTGGGCAACTTGTCTCTATAATCGTTGCGTTACAGTTTCAGTAAGAATCCAACAATTTTTCTTTTGTACGCTACAATACTCTTAATAATACTTTCAAGCGCCATTCGCATTAAATGTTTTAACGTTAAATGATTAGCTGACGATAGCTCTAGAAATTTTAAAAATTTGGATATACATGTAACAGAATCAAATTCGTATAGAAATCGTCAAAAGATTTCGAGCGAAACGACATGTGTAGCTGTTTCTGCAGCTATTGGCTATATTATGCCGCGTTACAGCCTGAACTCGCTTCTAAAGCAGCCACGCATTTTAATCGCGTAAAAGTCAAGGTCTGGACTCTAGAGTCTGGACGATTCACGCGCTTCTTCGTTGCGGAGTCCGCTCGGCAGACTAAACCGAAACCAGATTTCCCGCTTTGGTGGGCTATGGTCACGCGCCGCTGCCCGGAAACAGATCTACATAAATCCAGACACGCGTGCTCACGGAAGGAGGGCGAGTACGCGTATCGTTTAAAAACAGCAATTATTTTTCAGCATGCAGCTTATTAGACGAGTGGTAATTCAATACAATCGCATTAAATGTTCATGGTAGAAATGAAAAATTCAGATAAGTGACGATGTAAAACTTATGGACAGCTGTCGGTTAGCTGTGAATGCGCGGAGATCCAGTTGATTATTAGTAACAGTCTGTTTGCAAGATGCAAGTAAAAGGTGTGACCGTCTGAGTCAACGAACGAGGTATCCTTCTCGCGTTTCGCTCGTGAACAGTGCTGATGAGAGATACATATTGTTATTTTTAACAATGCCTATTTTTTTTGTTGAGCTTGACTTGCAAATTTGTAGCTTTTAATAATTTACGTCGAGGTTACAAAAGCATTTTCATACAACTGTGAGTTTATATGATTTCCTATGATCGCGGTTACGAATTTGAATTTGAACTCACGTTGATACAACTTACGCTTCAACGAACAGAATAAAGTTTATGATTATTTAATACCAGCGAATCGATTAACAAATACTATAAATATGTTACATATCGGTGTTCTTGACATTCCCCTGACAAACGTACCTTTTCCTCTCTGAAGGATTAAAGTAGGTGAAGTGTATTACAGTAATTTATCAAGCAACCGTACCGTTTCAAATGGTTAAAAGAATATTGCTTGCAAATTGAAGTAAATAAGCATTGTACTTTCCAAAAGTACAATATCATAATTTCATTAAATCACTTTTTCATATAATGTGTCGCATAATTAACCCGATGATTCAACAATTATGATGAATTATAACAATTAATCATACAGATATAATACATTATTATGACGAGTCAATTAACTTCATATGGTATGTAAACATTTGTAGCACATGGTAGCGCGGTATGATCATAATTATTTCGTTCCATATACCGCAAAGATACAACTAAATGAACTTAAACATTCAATAACCAGTAAATCACTCAGATATTATTTTATTCATTACTTTTTGTTTCATATCCTTGCTGGTGGTACTCTTTACTCTGTGCTTCAGCTTTTTAATTACTTCGCTCATTACATTTTCACTTCGTACATTTTCAGTATCTCATCACGATAATTCTGCTGTTACTTGGCGAATGCACTGTGTGCGTTCTGGTAGTGTTCTGGCCTCACGTACTCGGCATCGATGTCAGACCAGCACGATTGATACGAGCCTTGCAACGTAGCTATGCCGTTCCTGGTCGAGAACAATTCACAGCAGCCCTTGATCTCGCACAAACAGCGGTACGTTTCTGTGTACAATAGCTCACGAGAGTATTTGAAATTTACAGTTATTTATCCCATTCTCTTGCAATATCTTTCTTCTTTGAAGAAGCAAGGTTTCATTTGAAATATTGAAGAACCTTGGAAGAACGATGTCCCGTCGTTGTTATTGAACTACCGAAGTGGATAGATTAATGAAGGAAAATGAATTTAGTTCATTTGCGCATGATAATCAAGTCTCATTGCACCGCTCATTTAATGAAATTTCAAATATCTATCCCGATACTTTCATACGCAACCGTATTCCCGTGAGCAAAGCGTTTCGTAACGAGTCAACAGAGACAGCCTCGGTACACACGATCGTCGATCGATTCAAACTCACGAGTGTTTGCTCCGATTCGCCAAAGCTCATTATCGTTCGATCGATCGACTGGCAAAAGGCAATTACACGTACACACCTTTCGATGTGAAACCGCGCGGATCTTTTCAGTTTGCTTGCTGCGGCATAAACGGAAGCAGCAATTACGGAACCTCCTGGTGGCGACTGCAGGAAGTCGGCCGACGAGAATTAGTGGTACCTCTCAGCTGCTGCACCCTGAATAACGTAAACCAGACCGACTCTTTCCTCAACCCCGAGCCTGCCAATCTTACTCTCTGCCAGGCTTTGAATCCTGCCGAACATCAATACGCCCGCCATACCACGGTACGTACGTATTGTTAATCAGGATGTTGTTGATCGTGCGAATGGAATCGGGCGTGAACAGCGTGGACGAGTGACAGGTTCATTGATATGATAATGTGGAATTGTAATTGTAATTGCTAGAAGTTGTCAGTCGGTGGAAGGAAGGGCAGGCGGGGTGGTGAATGCTTTGTCAACATGTTTATGGATGAGACAGTACCTTAGAGATGATAAATTATGTTAAATAATTCACTTTCTCGCAACATGTGAACACGAAATGTCAGTCTTAGTGATTTAAATAATTGCAGGAAATTTTTTCAATTTTTCATCGGCAACGACGAAGAGCAAAGATGTAATTATTTAAAAGAACAACATTGATTTTTATCATTTACATCTTTCAAGATCTATCGTACTCGTTTGATACTTCAAATATTTATCTTCATTTTCAATTTAAAAAAAAAAAAAGAAAAAACGAACGAAATTTTGAATACACTCCTGTTACAGTCGCAGTGTAACCGTTATTATTTTCTCTGCAAATTTTCACGATAACTTTGTCGCTTCGACGAACAGAGAATCGAGGCGAAATGAAAAGGAGGAGCAGATTCTCTTTGTCGCACACGCACACGTTCAATAATGACCCGCATGCAAATGTCACAGCCTAAGGGAAATTCAGTCGGATGCGGGTTGCGTAAAAGCGCGGTGTTGATGTATCGTTCAATCTGTATCGTATCTGAAAACGGACGCGTCCGTCGGTAAAACTCGATGGAAAAAGCGAAGTTGACGCATTATGCGAGAAAGTTTCCTTATCTTTCGCCCGCGTCGCGTATTAAATATCGCGGGGCTGCGCAGAAACTGAATACAGATTGAAATGTCATAGCATGTTAACGCTACAACGTATATGATGACATTATCTCTGTATGTAGACCACTTATAAAAGAACACCTGTGTGAAAGACCGTACTCATTTCGATCTATATTTATACATTACATATTTATCTCCAATATTCCTCCAATTTCTATGTTTTATCTGTTATCTATTTATTCTTCCTACGTTTTATATTTTTTAACATCTGACTCGTCATTATGGCGGATGTCAAATTTCCTTTTCTAGCAATTGTTTAAAAGATATTTTTGTCGAAATTAATATTGATTTCTGTTTAGACAGAAACACGATTGTATAGATTTTAATTATCATCATTTAAGTTACAATTATTTATAAACGTATTAAAGGCGTATTCGTTCTAGTGTTAAAAAAAAAAAAAAATAATAATAATAACCGATACGATATTATACAGAAAAACTATATTCTACAGGGATGCTTGGAGATGTTAGAGAAATGGACCCAAGAGCAAGCACTGATACTGCTCACGATCGGACTTGCGGTGATTTTCGTGGAAGTCGGCGCACTTCTAAGCACATTCTTCGTCTGTTCGAAAAGCAGTAAGAGAGCCAAGTCTCAGGCATCGACGTTTACATCTACTCAAACTCTCAGTCCGTTTAGCGAAAGCGATCACGATTTCGGTAAGAAATATTTCCTCCTTTCAAATGGTCGTTTGCTAAGAAAAAATTGATGTTCAATCGTTCGTAGGATTGGGAATCGAGAACCGGATGCATGCAACCGGAACCACGTTCGGCGTTAAATCATGAAGGTGGCTAGAGGGCAGTGAGGGTAAATCATCAGTCGACACTAAGAATACGAAAGTTGCGACAGATTTGTCTAGACTTAACGACGTAAGGAGATTTAGCAAGAGTATAATCGAAGAATGGAAGAATCCCTCGAAATTCAACGAGAACGTATTACGAAGCGATCAATTATACGAGGAACGCGCGATAGACGTCGTGCCAGACTACTTTCTCAAAAGTTGTCCCAAGTTAAAGAACGATCTGGAAAAAATTCGCGACGACAAAAAGAACGGGTCTAAGTCGAAATCTCGCAACAGTAGCGGCACCGTTCGGAGTATTCCGATAAAAAATTATCAAGCTTCGATAGCGCACAATATTGGTACACTTAGACGATCGGAGGCACCTCAACTCCAATTTGAATCTTCGATATCCGAGCCTGACAAAAGTTTTTACGTAACGAAATACAAGACCGTGTCTTCACCGCAAAACGAGATCGAACCTCAAATTCGACAATCAGTCGCGACTTCGAAACGTTCGGAAACCTTGAATCCATCTAGGAGATCCTGTCACTCTTGCGACTACCAGTGTGAAGTTCAAAGTGGACACCGGAAAGTCAATTCGAAGTTAAAAACGTTAGACAGGAGGATGGCCAGAAGCGATCATAATGTTTCCATGCGAAAGAACGATCAGGACTTCACCGACTTCGGTAACTATTTTCACAAATCTTCCTTCCAAAAATCGAATGCTGCTCGCCGAAGATCGAAAGATACGAAAATCGAGGAACAATCTAATAAAGAAACGATGGAGAACGAAGGTTCAAAGCGTTCAAAAAATGAGGCACGAGTGAGAAGTAAATGGGGGACCATTGATCTGGAACGTGGACACGTTGGTCAAAAGATATCGGCGTACGAGGAAAATGCCAAACGTAGTAGTCGTAACTGGGAAACTTTCGACACGTATCAAGTGTTTCCTGAAATAAAGAAGCACCGAGCCATTGGTGTACCATTAGTAGGCATGCATAATGCATGTGGCTTGCCTGTAGTTGCTTCCTGGCACGATCATGAATTATTGGAACCTCTGAGAGTCAAAGGTAGGGTTTTAGGAACATTAAGACCAATTTTTAAAGGACAGCGTTCTTCCATCAATTTTCGTCATCGAACTCATCCGAAGAGAAAAATGCCAACGAATCACAGTATTTCTAGAAAGAATCGACCACAAGATTTGAATGAGTTTGATAAGAAAATAGATTATCCATCGATAAAATCGTTAGTTTCTTTGGAACCAGGAATGGATGAAGTTCGAAAGAAGAGGAGACGCAGACCTTCGTTCAAAGCTAAGAGAATTGGTACATTTTCATCGAAAAGTACTACGAAACGAAAGGGGAGATCGCATGGAAGAACAGACAAAGAAAATACTCTGACTGGTAGCTTTCGTAGAAAATCGTTCGGAACTGGAAGCGTCAAACGACAAACTTTGTACGCGAGGGACGATGGAGAGGAGGCTGTGCAAGTTCTTAAAAGCTTATGTCTAAATCCTTTGGCTCGAACGAAATCCGAAACTGATATGATATGGTGAAATTAAAATACCATTTACTTTTGCAGTTAAAACTACGGAAATTTTCAATGCGATCAAGAAAATCATGTAGTACAAAGTTCAGAATTATTTTAATCTTCCATTTTTGCAATAAAGGCTCTATGTTATTGAATTGATTAAAAAAATAATTGTATTTTAAGTTTTACCAAAGTAATATTAGTATATTCATTATACGCTTTGTAAATATGCTTTGCCAATTATAGTGTATTCTTGGATGTTATAATAAAACAAAAACCCTTGCTACCCTCGCTGGAAGTATTGGAGTATACGAACGATATCCTTACAAGAATATTGTCTTAGGTGTTTTAAATACATAACATTAAATAAATCAATGCACGAAGAATAAATATTTTTGTACATTTTACATATTAATTATATATACAATGTTAAAATATCATTTAAAATCGAAAATACATATATAAAACATAAATATATAAAACATAAATTAAGTAAGAGAAAAACCAAGAAACTGATAAAATATTATATGAAGAAATAACATGAAGTACTGATAAAATATTATATGAAGAAATAATATGTAAATTTTTTTTTCCTACTGAAGAAATTCTATTTCAACTTCAAGTTTAGAGTTAAATGTTCTGTAAGTATGAAACTTTAAATAATTTCTGAATATTTCTGAATATTCTAATTGTTTAAACATTATCTGATGTTTCTAATGATTTATTTCTAAGAATTAAACAATTAATTCTCTTCTATAACATTTCTAAGTACTATTTAAAATTTTTAATTAATCATTTGTAATAATCGAGTCACTAATACATTTCTATGATATTTTAATCAAGTCAGCATTACTGATGACTGAAAGATCAGATCATAGAAGAGATATATCTCGTTTTCACACTGTCGGTATTTCAGGACATGTGACATGAACTTCCATGAAATGTCACATCTATATTTACATATCAATATTTTTCAATTTTAATGTAAATCCCAACTGTATACTGTCATGTTAATTCAATAGACGTATCCAGTCAGAAAGTAGTTTGACAAACGACTTTAGAAAAAATTTAACAATCAGGCAAAATATAAACCACTATATCTTCAGAGTTAATGTAAATAAGATTTTCTTATATATACGTTTAGATAACCTATTTTTCTGTTCCTTGAGGGCTACTGAATTAAGGACTTAATTTGAGGAAAAATTGCAGATATGCCCTTTTGATTCAATATGGCAATATAAGCGTTCGGTTCACGTTTGATATTAATAAATTTATTTTTACTCTTATTCGTGATAATTTAAATAATCACAATTAAATATGAAGAATAAAAATACATGCAACTTACAATTAGATGCGAAAAACGACGTATGTAATCGTGGTCCAGAGAAAATCATTGCACGTATCATTAAATAGAAATCGTTAAATCCGATTGGAAATGTCTGTAACAAATCACGCTCATGATTGAATACATGTAACAATTTTTTAGATAATGCTCACTGTTTTAAATCGTAGATGTATTCCATAATATAAAAACAAGTCTTACCTCGGTAATCTTTATTCGACAATTTCTGGATAAGCTGCTTCTTGCTACGTTTCTTGTCACGTTCCCGCCTAAAACTGACGGTTTTACGTTACGTCACAATATTAGATTGATTAGATCGATTACGAGAAATATCGATTAGAGATATACAATATATAATTACGAAATTTCGCCACCTCATTGGCGCTGTGATCATTACTAAAGTTAAAATTATTGCGCGCATTTTCGTATGAAATTAAATAATGTCACATTTAGTTATGAAGACTACTTCGTTATGTTATATTCGTACTTCAGTTATTTTATAATTTATGTTTATTACATTAATAGGACTTACGTACATTTGATGTAGACCAGAGTCTTTTATTTCTTATTCCGAAGTATCGTTGCATGCGAAATGCGTGATTACAGCGCTCCAACGGTGAAATATGCAATATACTTCCTACGATTCTTGAAATAATCGATATTTCTCATGATCGATTTTTAAACGGGAAACATGGCGGAGAAAGGAGAAAATATTATCCAGAAGAATCATCCAGAAAGAAGTGTTATTCAGAAGTTCTTAGATAAAAATTTAAATCAATAGTTGTTAGATTTGCGTTTGTATTGTGGATTTTTAAGATAAAACGTGGATTTTTGGGTTCAACTCAAGGTGAGATTTAACCAAACAATTATTACACATAATTTTCAATAATTGAAGAAATAATAGCATATAAACGTTAAAACAGAATGTACTATGCTGAAATTATTTATAATTTTATACCAAAATTTAATTTCAAACCAATACAAATATTGTAACCTTGTAATTGATTAACTTATTGTCACACATACACACATATATATATATATGTGCATGTATTGTATTATATGCCTATACACACTTCTGTTATAACATTTTCTACTTATTTGTTGATTCTTTAACTTCATATTGCGTAATTCTTAACAATTCTTATATTAAATTCAACAATAATTTATTAAGAATGTACGTATTTAATTTGATTTTTTTTTGTGCAGGTTATACCTTGGTTGCAAAAATAGCTCTCTAACAAATAAATTCTGAGCAAAATGGCTCTCATTAAATTAAATTATAATTCGCGAAATTCGTCGATTGTTACTTAAACGTGCGCGTTGATAGTCTTTTATTTTTCTTTTTTTATATTTTTTCTTATTCAACATTCGTTTTTGGTATATTAGAGTCAGTGCTCAAGAGGATAAAGTTTCTCCAGGAGATCAAGATCGTAAGTAATTTTATACATTGTATTTCAATTTACTCATTTAATGTTTCAAATTTGGCAAAGTATAATGTTTGATGTTTTGTTACAGACGTTTCACAGCATTAACTTTTTGGTGTATTTTGGGGAAAATCCAACAGTGACTCCAAAGACAAGAATGTAAGAATCTTTCATTATCTCTAACTTTAAATTTTGCATTGATTTTAAATACAAATTCTAATATTTAATGTTTTGTTACAGATCTTCTAGTCTCCACTTCCCCTAATTCTCTAAGAATCTTATCTACTTTAAGAGTTAAAAATGTAAGTACTTTAGCATGTTGTATTTAAATTTTATTTCTGTAGTTTTCTTTCTATTGAAGTCGAATATAAAATTATAATTATAAAATAAAAGCACTTCAAATTATTAGTCAGAATTTTTATCATTATTAAAATTTAAATTTTCATAAATAACACTGTGTCTTCAGAAACAAAATATTTTATGTTTTTCAGGAAATTTTTCACGGCATTTACTTCCACTATGGGTATCTACTTGATGAAGATCTTCACGATAACTTTTCCTGGTCTAGTGCAGCATTGATGATAACGTTCTTCGCATCTGTCGCGTGAGTCGCATGCATTTATGTTCCTCCGGTCACTCAATCATGTCGTAGGACGAAAGGTCCGAATCGGCACAAGTGACTGGTTGTATACGTAGAATTTTTGATGAGCATAGTGACCAAGGATAATTTTTATATCCGTGAGTAGTAACATTTTTTTCAGGTTTTTATGTCTTAGATCAGGATAGAGATCTTGCACATCGCGATTTTAATAATTAGAATATATACATTTATAGTAATTAAATATAAAATCAAAATATATTCAATATAAATATTTGCAAAAGCAGAATATTCATATGAATATTGATAAATTATAAATAATTATTATTCAAATGATTTCGTATTCGAGCATTTCGTAGTAGAGAAGACGGATACCTTCCGACTTCATTGCTATGAAAGATGCAGTTATTACTGATTAATATATTTTTTTTATATTTAATAAGATTCAACTTCATCTTCCCTTTTATAGTATTAAATGATTTAATTAATTGAATTTTATAATTATGAACTTCAGCACAATTTGAAATAGTGTATAATAAACTAGAATTCTTTCCGTAGAAAAATGTATGAAATTTTATGTGCAAGAAAACACTTCGCGACAGGTAGATTGTTTGAATCAAAGCAACAAGTTTGAACACTGTTTTCGCATTTTCGAAAATATGCTTTGATGAAGAAGTCGCCTGAGGGTATTTCTACTAATATTTAATTTGAAGTCAATTGTTTGATTTTGATTGTTTGACTCAATTGTTAGATTGTTCGTAATATCTTTTTTAACAAATTCAAGTCTTGTTCATTTATTCTCTTGCAATTTCAATAATTTCTAAAAGAGTAGAATCATAGTTTCAGTTTGAAATAAAATAATGCAATAGTCCGTTAGATACAAATTACATAAACTAATTATTTTTCTAGTTCAGGATTTTCAGGTTTAACCCTTTCCGTGTTCATTGTCAAGATCTCATTCACGTGCTACTTGGATGGGTGAAAGACATTGGGCACGATGACCATAGTTTGTAATTTTATAAAAAATTTCTTAGCGACTGACAGTCTGTTAGTGTATCGTGCACGACGCATTTTCCGAATGTGTGTGTGTGGTTAGGATGCAGAATTGCGTCGTTTCTATTATTCTATTCGTTACAAATATTTAAAAGATTTACGCATTAATTTGAAGTATGAATTTATTATAATAATATCTATTAAATACACTATAATTATATTAATAGTTATACAATCTTTCTCAGTTATTAATATCTCACATATGCTTTGAAACGTGTTTTAGTCACGTTTTACGCAATGATCGCTAGCCATTGTCAGTCGATTTCAGGAAAATGGTACGTAAATTAGAGTGTGTAAAAGTTGTATGTTAAACTCGGGTGTCGGAGGAATCCCGGGACGTCCTCTCTAGTTTAGGTCTGCGCCCGAGTGGTATGTGTGAGAACCGTGGAGTGAATGTGTTGGTGTGCCTGTTTTGCCATTTTTTAAATATAGGGCGATTGGTTAGGATAGGTAGCTTACTTTCTGGTATGCCTGTGTTTAATTATAAGTAGGTAGGGCCGGGCAGGTTGGCACAGTCTTTGGTCGCGTGTTTCCTTTTCGCGTGTCCAACCTGTTTTTGGAAATCTAATTTGAAAAATCGACAGTAAAATTGGTACAAATGGAGTATGCCACTTGTCTCTGGTTTTATTCTTCGATTTCTCGAATTTAGTAGATCGCGATCGCGGTCGTGGGTAGGTCGCGAGTAGGTCCCGAAACGAACGTTTATGTAGGTATTGCTCGAGCACGCACATGCGAACAGATCACTACGATTGATGGTCATCCATGTGTATTGGGGTCAGCTTCCGTGGTTTATCTTTTCATTTCACCTTTATAAATTATTTTTTTGGTTTGCGATTAGAAAGACTCGAGCCTAGATGTAAGTTTCAGCGGGCATCGCGCCCGAAGAAAAGAAGAGGCCCGGCAAACTGCCACGAAGAGGGTCACAACAAATGGCTTCTCATCCTCTGGATCATTCAAATGATTCCGGAGCATGGGAGGTCATTCTCGTTATTACTTCGTCACTATGCTCGTTTAGTATTTGTAGTTGTATTTTTTCTTCTCCTTCATTATTGTTCATCATTGTTTTGGGCAAATCGCGATTTTTCTAATGTTGCAAAAGATTGATTACGGGTTGAATTAGAATTGCAAAATAGTTTCGAGTCTGTTTATTAGTGTTGCGAGAAATTGATTACGGTTTAATTTAGAGTTGCGAATTATGATACCGCGATTGTTTTTTGTAATTTTGATTATTAATTTTCATAATTGAAAGTCTCTTAAGAATAGCTTGTAAACAAAAAGCGTTCACGTTTAATTCAATAAATAATTTTCGATGCAGATGTAACATTATTCACAGTTTTTGATTTTAATTCCTATTACTAGTGGCGCTGTGATGCAAAACCTGCGTAAATCGATATGGTAGGATGTGACATAAAAATATTACGGATATCTAGTTATCCTCAAAACATGGGATACAAAAAAGCGTTGAATGTCCGGTCTGTTCTAGTTAGTCAATGATAACAGATATCATTTACTTAATTGTATAATTTTGTTTGATATAGTTCTCCAATTCACTGTTTAAGCGTAGAGTGAGCTAAAAAACTAGTAATATTTTCTTCGTCAGTATTTCAGATCCTGAGGCACGAAGCCTCATTTAATGTCTATTCTATCCTTAGTCAATGATTTTGACAATAGTCATCATGTACTCCCCGTCTTTAACTTATCTGTGCCTGTATCATTTATAAGGGCGTCATTTTATCTACAGTTGGCACCTTCTCTGGCAAAAAGTACAAAATGTACTCGCTAGATGTCTGTACCATTCAGATACGTTGCTTAAGGTGTATTCCAAACTCCAATCATGATTTCACATCATTACATAAATTGTCAATATACAGTCATTACAATAATTCAGTAATCCAAGAAGATCAATACAATGAAACTTCCCGATCTCTTATGTCATACATGTACGTATGTATCTGTCTTTTGCATCTACCGCTCCTAAAAGTCAGTTCTTCCGCAAAATCGGAACTCTCATAATTTGCCTGTCCTTCATATCACTTTGTTATAATCGTCGAAAACGCAGTTTATATAAATACGATTTATGTAAACTCGATTATATAAATTGGTTCGGCGATCGTAAGTAGAGCGAGAGAAAAAGGGTCGAGGGTGTTCTATATATATATATATACGTAGGATGGATCTACGAAGAGAAGGTGGGACGGGACGATACAGGGGCTGCAGTTATCTATGATAATGACTTCCATTCAACGACCGGCTCCGCCGACGCGTTATCATACGTACGCTATTATTAATACAGGCCTGGAGTGTATGATGTTTCTCCGGGGTTTGATTCACGCGTTTCCGCCTGATTTTTTTCCCCGTTATTACATTGCATTAACGATTATCGCGTGGCAGGGGAGAAAATCATCGAGCATACGATAATCGAGTCAGTCTAGCAATCCGATAATTAAACGCTCTCGCCAGGCTGTCCGACGTTTCAGTCGTGAATTTCACCGTGAACCGTCAACGACTCGCCCACGCGAAACGATACAAATAATTCCATCACGACCGATGTAATTTCGATCCATTGATTCTCACCGAAATCGAAGGAGAAGAAGACGAGGGAGAGAGACACAGAGGAACAAGCGAACGAAGCATCGCCAGTCTTTTCTCGATGCTTCTTTTTTATTAATAAACGCAAAAAAAAAAAAAAAAAAAAAAAAAAGAAAAAGTTTCGCCTACCCTTTTGTGAAGTTTGTTCGACGAAACAGTTCGACGCGGCGAACCCTAACGTGTACACGGATGGGCGACTTTGTACACGCGATACAGATCCTAAAAATACACGCAACGACTAAAAATACTACTCCATCGCTGCTAAATACATTCGTTCCGAAGAAGTAAGCTCCGCTGTAAGAGAAGAATTACATTGGTGTACGTGCGGCGTATTGGCAATTGAAAACGACGAAGATAATTTAAAATAATAAACGTAATTTGAGATATGTTCAGACTCGTTCCGTTTATCGAGAAAAGATACACTCGCACTGCTGTTCCACTGATTTTCCCTCTTCGATTCTGTAATAAAAAAGAGAAAAGAAAGGAACAAAGAACATGATTTGAAAGAGAATAATTGAATTCACTCGATATTACGAGGGTACGTTGAGCACGTTATATTTTACAGAAATATAAGATACGTTCTTGCGAAATAATTTGCGAGATAATTCAAACACCATAGAGTCCGCCTATCACTCCCGTCACATCATGATCAAACGGCACAATTTTTCCTCTCGCTTAACTACCAGGCCACTACTTCCGATCAAACTTTCCAGGAAACGCGAAAGCAATCTGGTGACGGCATCTCTTTCAGATGCACGGCGTACGCACAGTCGTCGAGGGGTTCGTCGAGGGGTGGGAGCGACGCAATTAGGAGAGAACATAAATCCCGCAGTTTAGCACACTTCCTCGTAGCGCCGGTAGATCGGAGAATACAAATCAATCGGCGTAACGGCCGACTGCGCATTTAATTTCCATTCGGCTTCTGATCCACGCAGACAGGGTGGGCTTTTCAGGGTGGCAGAGGGGACAAATAGGACAAACAGGATGACGGAGGATAGGAGAAATCGTACGGATACAAATGGGAGAAAGAAGCGATAGGAGGAAAGGATGGCATGGCAATAGAGGGAGGGAAGAGAAAGAGAGAAAGGGAGAGAGAGAGAGAGAGAGAAAACGGTGGAAAGTGGGTTAAGGGGAAAGGATGAGAGTGTAATTTGCGAACACTGACGCAAAGGAGATTTAGGACACCGAGGATGGACGATTGGATGGTTTGGAAAGAGACGAAACGTGAACGTATTAGATTGAATGTGGAGGAGGAGGAATTGAGGGAGAGAAAGGGTGAAAAGAGAGAATGGAGGATGAGACAAGGAAGTCCATACATGTTTGTAAAATTTATTTCAAAGTTTCTACCGTTTAGTATAAAATGATGAAACATATGAGTGACAGATGTAATTCAAAATGCTGCAGTAAACTCGGTTAATAGGATGGAAGTGAATCGTTCGATCGCGTCTTTTTCACAAAACAGTACGTTGAAATTAAATTGATAACGTTCCTTGCCGTTCCTTGTTGCGTTCGTTCGTTCGTTCGCGGAGAAAGGAAAAAAGAAAAATCATCAAATCAAAAGGAATAAAACTGTAACGAATAAAACGAAACAGATGGAAATGAAGGATACAAATAAATTTGCACGTTGTACCGAAAAAGGAACGTGCGTTGGGAAATAGAGTAACGAAAAAACGGGGACACGAGCGAAAAAGAAAATTCTCTAAAGCGTGGAAGATTTTCTCCGGTCTATCTAGCGTAGGCGTTTTCATTTGCATTCGTTTCGTTGTAAACGGATCCTAGAATCGATGAATGACACCAGCGTAAAAAGGATTTGCCGTGTTCGGCGACGAATCGACGGTGATCCGATTCGCATTAAGCCCGCGACGTGCACGGCCGGATCGAATTTGTACGCGTCGTTACGCGTTCGCGCTACCTCCTCTTGGAAAATGAGCACATTCCAATAATTGCGCTTTCGGTACATTGTTTACTCCTACAATAACAATTTCCTCGCCCCTCGCGTTTCTGCTAATAAGCTTTGTAATCATTGTTGTCCGTTTGCGCAAAAGGAAACGTCGGGAGTTGCGTTCACTCGCGCTTTCTAACACGATTGTTCATTCCACTGCGATCTTCCTTGCAATCTTTCCGTCAGGAAGTTTGTCATCTTCAATCGAAAATCTTCTCTCGAAGTCTCTTTGGAAGAGGAAAGTTCTTTCATCGATTGTTCAGTCTATCGTCATATCGACGTGTGTAATACTATATTTCAAATTGTAAAGTCGGATTGCGATTAGGAAAACTGTATCAAACTTTTGTCTTCGGCTCTGACAGGGATTTCCTGAGATACTGATCTTGTAGAAAATCGTAGCTTCTCAATAAACGACCAGCGCGACATCCAGCAACTATTTCATCGACGAACGAACAAACCGAGGCCGGGCGAATTTTTACGCGAGGAAACAAGAACGAGTAGCGAGTGACTGGCTGGAGTAATGGTGCTCGACAGGACGTAGGTTAGCAGGGAGCAATAGATCGACGGCACTTTTCACGGTGGTGCAACCTGGGGGACACGATTATTGCCTCCGCAGGATCCCCAACTACTTCCACCCCCCCCCTTCGACGAAGGTTCCTTCGTGCCACGAGATTTCCCTTCTTTCTTTCTCACTCTCACTCTCCTCTGGTCTTCACTTTCCTCTCTCGTCGTTACCAGAGTGGTCGTAGTATCCAGGCTTCGGCTCGAGCTTACCCAACTTGGTCGACGGCGAGCCGCGCTCCCGTCATTGCCAAGCAAGTTTATGGCCCAGACCGACGCCCATAAACTGTACAAATGGTAAATCTACCGTAAGATCATCCCAGCCGAAAATGATGTATCGTAGGTTTCGTACACACGAGAAATCGTCGAACCCACCGGCTTGACCCGTACCATACTCTCCCCCACCCTCTCCCCCTCCTCATTCCCGCGACCAAGTTATCTATGGCAGAAAGAATTGACGAAGAGTGACGACGAAGGCGATGACGGTCCATAGTTTGCCCCCTTTTTCTTAGGTGTTTCTTAGACGAGACAGAAGTCACGAAATACCTACATAGGGGAAAATAGGATTCGCAACAAAAAATCGGATGGCAAAAAGAAAATTTGCGCAAGGCTAAATCCCTTAATTGAACCTTGTACAATAAGAGAATGATCCAACTTTTTGGAAAAAATTGCTTGGCTCACGGGGAGGTAAAATTATGGAAAAACTTGGGTTTGCCTCATTAGGGATGGGTAAAATCAGACATACCTATTAAGAAGCGATACACTCTCTCCTAATAGGACTAAATGTAAATCGTAACACGCGTAACGCAGGATAAAGAATAATTCTGGTACGTTAGTTTCTTTGAAACAAGAATTATGGTTGCGTCAGGAAATAATAATTGCATTCAACGATTGTGAACAGACGAGTTAGACACTCGTACAGGTTTTGCTTTCGAACGTGGCGTTTAAGTTCAATGTATGGATGGAAAATAATCTTCCTTTAGTTTTCGAATGAATAATAATAAACAAAATAAACTAAATAAATATTATCATTTGGGGAGTTCGGGTTTCGAACGAAAGTTATTTTAAAAAAACGCTGTAAAATAGAAACTGGATCGCCAAATTTAAGATCTTACAGGGATTTTAATTCGAAGGGAGTCGTGTGCAAGAATAAGATAGGAGGTAGAATGTGTCAACTGTATCGAGGGATTCGCAGCTTGAATAAGCTCTTAGCCGAGGTGTCGTTGGCAAAAATCCTTTGAAATGCGCACGAGACGCTTCGCAGAGCGTGAAGCACACAGAAGGGATCAATGTACACAACGATTGGCCGCGGGAATATAGACTGCAGCTTTTAGGAGCTTATCCTTGTTACACCGTGGTGCCGCTATGTAATACTGCCTTAACCGAGAAGAGCCATTGTGATCTTATTTCCGCTCAACTCGATCTAGCAAGATATATAACATCTTCAACATTTACAATAACTCTTATGTACATATGCTATCTTTTCTTCTACCAAATATCTTTATTAATCGATGGCTTGAACTATGGTGACTGCAATACATTAAGACGCGATGATTTTTGTACAGTGTTTAGATTCGCATGCTCCTTTAGTATCGACTTTAATCTTTCACTGCATCGGGATTCTATTCTCATAGATGCTTTAAAACTCGTCAAAAGTGTAGGATTGTAATTATTTAGTGATATTATTTAGTAATCCTTCTATCGACAACGTTTCATTTTTAACTCTTTACCTTTAAAGGTAGAGTTAAATTTTTTCGAAAATACCTTTTTTTAAAGAAATAGACCTTGACGTAGAAAAAGAAGCAATTTTTAGGAGCATAGATTTTAGGTTAAACGAAAGGATTTGGAATACACGGAGACAGATTCGGAGGCAGATCGGGGATTTGATGGCGACATTGTTTCGTTCGCACGAATATATTGTTCCATTCTCCTTTGTTTCGAAGTTGTTCTACGTTCCCAGTTGCGACAGTTAACAGATAGCTTCAAATGACGAGTATTTTACGAGTAAATCGACGCGTTTGCGGATTATCGACGCAGGAAGTTAATTTAGTTTCTCATTCTTCTCTCTTTCTTCATCCCGTAGCAACGTCGAAGCACCGATGAATTCTTCGTTGAAAAGACGAATATTTGCCAAGGCAACAGAATTTTGAGCTGAGGTACTCCGAAAGATTCTCAAGTTCAATGGATGGCGTAATAATAATAATAATAATAATAATAATAATGCCAAACTTTCGACTGTTGTTGTACATATTTCACGGTTGAGTGGTCTTTCCATGTAGAAACTTTCCAAGAGCTAAAGAGCTAAGTACACGTAGCGAAAGATATAAAATATCGCGGTGCACACGAGATCTTTCGTAAAGACGAACCGCTAACGCAACCGATCTCGCCGGTTCATTATGGTCCCGGCCACATTGTGAAAAAGAACCGCTCCACTCCGGCGGATTTAACTTCCCGATATACCCACACCTGTACTTTACCTGCAGCTCGAGTGTGATCAACTGTACGTAATGGGGCAACCCTTACTAAACCCGGCATTGTAAGAAATCGGCCGGAGTTAATAATAGCGTTCGGTTTTCATCTCTCGTGCATTGTGCCGCGGCGAACGTCGTAACACGTGTGGGATACGAGCAGATCCGTCGAGCCTGATGCTTTATCCTCTCGTCGAGAGGATGCTGCTGTCGCCTTTCACGCCCAACCAGACGACAGATTAAAGGATGCGCAAAGGCACAGTTCTGCTGAATTTTCGGAAATTTCGTTGAACGTCGGAAATTGGATGTGTACCTGAGCGTGCAATTCGTAGAAGAACTTAGGTTGACAATTTGTCACTCACTATTAACAGGAATTTCAAGGTAATATATTTCATTTCGAGAGTCACGACAGATTGAAATTTAATATTTGAGAAATGTTGTATATTTACGTCTACGACTACTAGAAGAAGGGACTAAAAATTTAATTGGCAGAGTATTTAGAGTAGAAGAAATAATTGATAAATCGGACGCACTAGATATTTTTACGATATTTAATGAAGATTAAGGGTTGGAACAATTTAATTGGCTGCGTTATTGGAGAACATACGTGGTAATAAACGTATTTAAAGGGCAGAATGAAACTTATTGTACGAGATAAAGCGGTTCTAGCCGACAATTGGGTTAACTTTTATCTGTCAGTGATGAAAAGTATTCATAAGAGAATCTCATTCATGTTAACAGTTTGTCATTGTTATCGATTAGCGGTAGTTGAATTACGTTACGCAAACGATGTTATTACGAGTAATCTTTGGTCTTATCACAGGATAGAAATGATTAATAACTGTGATCGGATGGACGGATTAGTTTGACGGGTATAATCTAAACCGGCTTTCGCGCGAGTCAAATTCGGGCATTGTAGTAGACAGGATGGATAAACATCTCGGAAGATATCGTGAGAACGACTCGGAACATTCTACGAAACCGTCAGCTTTAATTTTTGCGACTGACGAACTTGATGACTTTCGAATTGCTAGACAAACACGACCAAACGTGTTACGTAGAATGAATTGGCTTCCACTATCAATACCGTGCCCCGAACGAAACGCGCTGCAAACAGCAATCTAAGAAGCAAACGAGGTAAACGCGTCGCAGCTGGTCCTCGACTTTGATCCGGCAAATCCGCACCGGCAAACTGTTATCAGGCGGGCAAAGTTGTTCACCTGCATATCTTGCGTGCGTTCGTTTAGCGGGGTCGCGGAGGGAGGCAGAAAAAGCCCGAGCAGCATCGACACGAAATGGAAGTAAAGGCACGAGCGGGGCTCGTCGGTGGCGTAGAACGGTAGCATCTGGTGTATGCCACCCTTCCCTCCGCCTCCTTCTTTCTTTGCTCGCAGCCGATAAATCCGTCTCTCTCCGCCTTATCGTTTTCATCCCTGTCCCGTATCGTTTCAGCGTTTCCTCTCTATTCCTCTCTTTCGCCCTCTCTCTTCCTCCCTCTCTCTATTCCTCTCTTTCTCGCTTCTTCCATACAGCGTGCGGCCGCGTTCCTCTTTTTCTACCGCTCTCGTCCCTGTCCTCGCTCTCGGTGGTTCAGGCCGCTGCCGTTGTCCCGACGTTACTTCCGTGACGATGAGCTTCAATACGCGCCGATAGTCGCGGCGGGAAACCAACGAGCCTACCCAAAGTCGTCCATGGTTTCCACGCATCCAACCCAACCCAAACCCAGCCTAGCTCAACCTGGGACGTACCGACCAATACGTACACAAACTCGAGCGCGCATCCAAAGCGAGAGAGAACGCCGAGAGAGAACGAGAGCCCGCAAGCCACATCCAACGGAGCTACGAGTGTGTAGGTATAAACACACGGAAGAGAGACGAAGAAAGAAATGATGGAGAGTAAGAGAGTAGTCGGAATGAGAGAGAGAGAGAGAGAGAGAGAGTGAGAGGAGAGAGAGAGAGAATGAGTGAGAGAGATGGGCGGCGTGGAAGGGGTGGTTGCGCGGGCGCAACCATCCGCTCCTCGCTCCTCTGAAATAATAATAGAAGAATGAAAATGAAAGAAAAGGAAAAAGTAATAATCTCGGGGATCTTTTAAAATCCATCGAAGCAGACGAAGCCGCCGGATTGTGTTGTGTGTTAGGGCAATCTCACCGCCGTGCCGCGCCGTGCCACGCCGCGCCGCGCCTTGCCTCCTCGTGTATCCTTCCCTCGCGTTGCTCTATCGTCTCTGCCGCCTCTTTTCTCCTATCTTTTCCCGTTCAAGTTCCCGTCTTTCTTTTTCTTGCTCGTCCACTCGTTCGCTCGTTCGTTCGTTCGTTCGTTCGTTCGTTCGTTCGTTCGTTGTCTCCCTTTCGTCGTAGACGAGCACACGCCCCTGGTGAAAGAAACCAACGTCGACGAAAAAGATACCCAGCGGATACGACGTAGCCCGATGTCGAGGAACCAAGTCATATAACCACGTGACAATACGTACGTATCGGAACCACCGTTTATCTCGTTTTCTTCCTACTTTATCTCTCCGCTTCGACCATCTGCGAGCTTCCTCGCCATCGAGTATCGAACATGGACTTTTCACGTGTCCCTACATCGATCTGGATCTTTATTACTGGAACGGAGCTTCAGCACGGAGGATGGTTTACGACAATATCGCGAACAAACGGAGATGTATAAATCTGGTTAAGGTCATCTTTGATCACAGGAAAACCGAATTACGTTAAACTTGTTTGCGGATTAAATAATCGGATTGCTCTCGTGTATGGCGAAAGATCGCTTCGCAAAAGCGAAGTTTGGTATATATCTTCGAACGAAAAATCGATCTTCTTCCTTCGATGTTCATCTTGTATAATGACTTTACGACGCTTCACTTTTCATGGAATCTTCGCCGGTTGGACGATCCTGACGGTCGTGACGTATCGCCACGTAATAGCCATCGCCAGATCAGCAAATTGGCTCGAACGGTGGCTCGAAGGCTCTTTGGGACGCGAAACTCGGAATCCGCGGATGCCACGCATTTGACGCATTAACACGGTCGGGACGGCGAAAGGGGGAGTGGATGTTCAGCGGAAAACAGGGATGCCGGAGAATTCGGGGGCCGGTTGACAGCAGCCAGATACGCGAGGGAATAAGACAGAAGGCCAGACGAGGACCGATATCGTGATCAGGGGGGAAGCGGGAGAACGCGGGACACGGTAAAGGAGAGATCGAGTGAGTACGAGATAGATAGATAGATAGATAGATATATATATGTATATATATATATATATATAGAGAGAGAGAGAGAGAGGCCGATAGATGAAAAGAGAGGAGGGAACGACTGGGTTTCGTTTCGGGGTGAGCCGGGGGAGGCACAGGATTTCACGGGAGGCTGATCACGAATGGACGCGTCTCCCGCAGCTCTGCCGCTGACAGCCAGGAATTGGAATTGCATCGGCGTCGCTCGATAGCCAGCCATCCCGCCAGTCAGCCAGTCAGGCAGCCAAACGGCCTAACATAGCATGCCTATCCCGTCTGCTTGCCTGCCTGCTTGCCTGTCTTGCCTGTTACTCTGCTTGCCTACTTGCCTGCTTCCTTCCCAGTGCGTGTTCCTGTTACCTGCCTGCTCCTGTGCCTGTCCAGCTGCTTATAGCGCGGCTGTCTATGCACCGACTCAATCCACTGCGCGCTTCCTAGAATCCTCCTCCGTGGGAGATATTCTCCCTTCCGTGGAGATTAAGCTAGAGAGATGGACAGACCAGGTGGCGATCCCCGATTCAACTAGCGTAGGCGATACACGACTCTAGCTACACCTGTGCATCACCTGTGTGCTTTCGCCAAAGATAGTACCTACATTGCATTGCTATAATCGCGACTCGGATAGAGAGAATGGTTAGATCTGTACAAGCGTTGCTTGGATCTTGGGGTTTGGATGATATTTCGAAGGAAATCGAGAACAAGGCTGGCAGAGATAGTAGTCACTACTCGTCGGATGGAAAGAGAGAGAGAGAGAAAAATTTGTAATGTCGGGGTATAATGAAATCCCATTAGGTGAAAAGCAGGCACATTACCTGTCGCGATATTACACGGTCCGGTATTCGCGGCGCTGCCATAAAGGCGGCTCTATTTACCAACGGCAAATCGTCGAAAAGGATCATGGCCCGTTTGTCGCCGGTTCTCTGGCGAACTCGTTATTTGGGTTATCGAATGGACGGTAGGTGTGTGCGCGCGCGGCCGTGCACGAGAACGAAACGCCAGGCCAGATACGTTACGAGGCACGTATAACCCGGATTGATGCCGGTGGAGCTCCGCGAAATACCGGATGCCCGGCTGCTGCTGTTGCTGTTACTGCTACTGCTGCTGCTGCTGCTGCTCGGTCCAGTATTGTCAGACTCGTGTTTTCGAGGGGATTGGATTTTTTGATTTAAAAGGCGCGCTGATACATATACCGCGCGCGCGGCCGCGATCGACTGCCGATTCCCGGCGCGCCGTTCCACTATGCTATTCACGTGCAGCGTGTTCGAATTTACCGCTTAAAAACAGACGTTATCCCGCGATTACGTTCTCCGGGCATAGAAAATCTGAAACACACACATACACGCACATACACACGCACGCACACGGACCACGGCTCGAACAGTGGACGCGACACTCGTTTTTCCTCTGCCATCGTCAGCGGTCGAGCATTTAGACCCGATATTCAACCGCGGTTAGCGTTACGGTGTAAAATTCCCTCGGAGGGATGTTTGCGAAATTGCCAGATCGGTTTAAGTTCGCTTTTGTAGGCCGCATTCGTATTTGAAAAACGACGAAGAGTCAACCGGAAAATTAAGAGTTTCGCGGTTCGTTGTGTATCTCGTAAGTGATGTAATTTCTGTTTATCTGAACGACATTGGAATTTTTTTTTTTTTTTTTTTTACGCGTTCGTTGCAGAGTTGGATAACTCGTCGGTACTTTAACTAAAAACTTTGACGAAAAGGATACGGAAAATCAGTAACATGGATTCTTGCGAAATTAGTGAAATGACGAAATAGTGAAATAGTATAACAGCAAGAAACAATTGAAAGATTCACACTGCCAATGAAATACGAAATTAAAAACATCGAGACATTAAAAAACAAAACAGACTGAAGTTTTCGATCGTTCTCGTTCTTTTCGCAGTTCAGTTCAGTTTCCTGTTAAGATTAAAGCATTTGCGATATTATCGTTACGGACCATTGTACCGCTGTTACGGGCCAAGAATATTATTCGGCTTTTCCCGCGGTAGTTTGCACGCGACGGACAACGAGCCAAATGGAAGCATTTCTATGGACGATCTGGCGAAGACGTTCAATAACAACTGGCGAACATCGTGCGCCAAGATAGGTAGCGAATATCTTAGAATCGTCGTGGAAAACTCGTTCTACCATATTTGACCCATTCCGAATGAAACGATCCGTGGAATTCCATGGTAATTTCTACGAGACAATTTTGACGGACGTGTCATTCACGAGAGATGTGCAATTTTTGCCTTTTCGACTCTGAATCTTTCCCAGTCTAAGGTCTTTATGTCTTTGTAATTTGATAGATCGATCATTAAATGTTTGCATCGTGCAAGATGCAGAATATAAATTATAACAATAGTACTTTAGGTTCAAAGGATTTCACCCAAGGTGAATCGTCTAATTATAATACGCAACGTGAGAGCCAATTGAAGATTCAATTTTATTCAGATCGTCTACGGAAAGATGTAGAATTCTTCTGACACTTAAATAATTTATTTCGAGAAACGAAGATAGAAAATTTACGTAAAAATACATCGCGCGTTTCGGAGTTGCAATCACTTCCGTATATTCCGATAATTCGCGTTGTAAATTGGGCTAGCGTAACTAATTCCATCCAATGATTTACGATTAAGCGTTTAATACCTAGAGATACCGTTTTGATCAGTGATAAGGTATTTGGGGATTAATACATGAAAAATTGCTATTACCGAGCAATGTTTCACGTGGGAAATAAAGACGTTACGGACTTTAAAAGTTTCAACACACGAACTCACCCTGAAATTTATGCATATTGATTAAAGTGCAGTTCGTAGGTAGATACTTATAGAGTTAACCCTTGTTTAAAACCCTCTTTCATGCTCACCCCTCGTGTAAAGTTCGTGCCAGAAACCAAAAGTACGTCTAATGAATGCTAATGGCGGCATCATAAATTATATCCGTTGCAGAAATGATTCATTCTTATGCAAAATGTGAAACGTGTGTGATACAGATAGAGCTATTGTGTACAGTATCGATCAATGCATAAAATTTTTAATACATGTAAACTCATCCTCCTTTTTGATTGTCTCTAGAATTTGCACAAACATACATCGTAACGTAAAAGTAGAAACTTAAAAGAACTTAAAATCTAAAACGGCGCCTCGTTTCAAAAGCATAGAGGCACGTAAGAGTATTGTATCATTGCCATTAAAGTGTTTTTAATTCACTGCCTTTGATACTTGGTGAATTTGTGTATAACATTAAACTACACGTTTCCCCCCCAACATACGCTACAGATTCAGAAACGCTTAAACGTTTCTCATTGTTCGATCACACCCTCGGCAACCACCCACGACTCTCATTAATTGCCTATTCACCGCTCTCTTTCTCTGTCGCTTACCGCAACTCGCCCCCCTCCCCCTCTTCCCCCGAGAAATCATTCATCGATACGTCAGTAAAGGCAAACGGCGACACGGAAGTATCAAAAAAGAGAATTCCACGCACCCCCGTGGTCGTAAATTACTTCCGCCTGCGCATCTCGCGAGACCTCGCGTTCCAGGGGACCGCACCACACCGCAAAACGGATTCCCTCGCCGCGGGATCCCGGAGAAAGGAGAAAGGACCCATTGATATTAAAAATATAGGCAACCTAGTGGAAAGACGGAGGAAAGTCGCGCGGGGACGATAAATGCAAATGACGACAAAACCGAAGAAGAGGCGAGAGATAGGTGGTAAACGCAGTAACGAGCGTGAGCTTCCACTGAAAAGAAAAGAGGCCCCAGGGACACGGGAGGGGTGCGTGTCGTTTCCTCGTGGTTCCTCGCCCCTAACAAGGACCCCCGTAGCGCGTGCAAGCGCAGCCACGCTTCAGCCGCGCTAAACCGAAACCAAGACCTCCCACGTACCACCCTCCCGCAACCCCTTTACGACCAAACCAATCCCCCTTTCTCCCTATTCGCCATATCGACGCTCCTAGAAAACGCTCTCGCCTCCGTACTAATAACGCGGCGATAGCACGCGGCCGCTCTCACGCAACGAGTGAGCGAATGGGGTGAATTCGAGCGACCAGCCCCGTTTCCCCCTTGTCACCCTCTGCTTTGGCATTTCGCTCTGGCGTGCGTATAGTCTTCTTTTCTCATCGAGGGACGATTGTCTCTTTCCTTGTCGACTCCCTTTGCGACGTGACGGGGTTTTGTGTTTTGAGAGAGGTTGTTAATGGGATTCGTAGACTAACTCTGCTGTCTTTTTGTTAGTGTGTGACATACTTCGTTTTTTCTTTTTCTTTTTGTTTTGGTTTAAGAACGAACTTTGAAAAGTTTTCGAGTATGTCTAGAGCGTGAGAAGTCACCGAGTGCCACTTTGTGTCGTAGCTCGCCGTGTAAGAGAAGAATTTCTGAAAGTTGACAAGTTTCGTCGGTTGAAAGTCGGCGAAAGGCACGATAGTCTGTAGCAGGGGTCGGCAAACTTTTTTTTTTTTGGAAATGCGACGTCTGTATCGCTACTGCGATACAGACGTCGCATTATTCACAACTTCTCGACAATCGGTTATTGTGTCACAGCGTAGTTTGATTTACTTTTAACTTTTTCATGTCAAAAACAATATTAACCCGCGGTCCGGTTTAAAACGGCGATCCCCTGATCTATAGTCTAAAAATTCTAAAAGTTCAAATCTTCGATGATCAAAGATGAGACGCAGAGAGATCCTTGCCAATCTTTCCAATTGACTCGCACGGAGCAATAAAATTGTGCTCGCAGTCTGAAGCTGAACGTGCGCCTAAACACGCGTGACCGTAGTTCGCACGGAAGTTCATCCCAGCAACCCCTTTTTCACGAACACCTCCTCGCCAGCGCGATGACTTATGTTCATAGGCGGCGTGGTTCCGCGGCATAATCGCGCCGCGCCGGAACGTTTCGTCCCTTTTTCACGTAATAGCCAAGAATGGCGACGAGCCGCGACGATCATCGACGACGAGGGGACGCCCGTACAAAAGGGGCCACTTAATTTTCGCGAGCACAATGCGGATGTGACCCTTTTCCGCAAACGATGTTCTACTCGGGGGACCTCGAGTCGTTACGAAGCAATAAAGTTCGGTAATAATGATCGTGTTTTGAAAATAAAAAGCGGCGAGCTCCGACGACGAGGGGCGACTATGGAGATACTCGAAGAGTTGTACTAAATTTCGAAGATGGACTTGAATGGACGTGGTGAAGAAGGATAATTTCGGAGGTTTACTTGCGCTCAGAAGTCACTGAAAATCTTAATCTCGCGAATATTTGGGAATTAAAACAGACATTAGATTTTCTAGTTTGCGAATAAACTGTATTTTTGGTACATTTGGTATACTCTTTATTATCTCGTTACAGCGGAATTCTTACGGTCTAGAGAGTGCTTGGTTTCGAAATGCTTCACACGCGAAATATCTTTCGCAACTCTTGCTCCTGTATCTTCTTACTGCGCGGAGCAACGTTGTTTTACGAAAACAAAAAACCAAGGGAGATATGACGAGGGCGTATTCAAACGATCGATACGACAGTAGCGAGAAGCTCGCAAAGAAATTGGCTAGAAACGGTATCTGTCCCGGTGCTGATAAAATACCGTGTACCGTATTGCCTACCTTGGAAATAATCTCCGTGAAGCAGGGTACCGGCGGAGTTAGGCGATTCATGCGGAAGATAGTGATCTTTACTGGAACCTGCCACCACATAAATGGTGTAATGCGCACCGTGCTCAGATATTTGCAGTTATATAAAGAGCCGGGAGACATCTATACACACATACGCACATACACGCAGACACACGTACATGCACACACGTCTATAAGTTCTCTCTGTTTCTAAGAAGAGCGCGAGCTCTCTCTCTCTCTCTCTCTCTCTTCTTCTCTCGTTTGCTCGCGCACGTACACGCAGGCAACGAACGAAGTATATATACATACGTATACGTATTTGCACGCGAACGGTCTAATACACGTGCAGAGGTTCCCTTAGAGAGTGGCACGGAAAAGAAAGAAAGGTGGATAGAACGGCCCAAAGGGCGGAGATTAAGGGTCGCCGAGGAGATGAGTTTGTTAAAAAGGCAGAAGCGGGCCAGCAGCACGCATCACGGACATCAAAGAGACAAGACGAAATGAAATCCAACCGCTGCCCGTCGCCACCCCTCCTCGAGACTCTCTTCTCTCCTCTTCTCTTCTCCTCTCCTCTCCTTTCGCCACCCCTTCCTCGTTCCTTTATCCACTCTCCTTTCTTGGCCTCGACTTCCTGCCGCCGCTGTCTGCGCCATTTTTTTTTCCCTTCCTTTATTTTTCCCTCCTCTTTGCCTCTTCTCTCTCACAGTCTTCGGAGCTACTCCACATCCGTTTCAACCCTCGCCTCTATCCGCCTTTTTCTACGTGTTTTTTCCCTCTCTTTCTGGATTCTTTTCTACTTCCTCGCTCTTACTTTATTTTTCCTTCTTCTTTTTTTCTTTTTCTTTTTTTTTTTTTTTTTTTGGCTCTCTNTTTTTTTTGGCTCTCTATCTGTCTCTATCCAGAGTGCTCGGCTTCGGATTCTTTCGAAAGAGCAAGCCGGAGGAAAACACGGCGACAAAGAGAGAAAAGAGAGAGAGAGAGAGAGAGAGAAAAGAGGAGAGAGAATCGCGGAAGAGCGCACGCAAACCCTTTACACGCGGCCGAAGTGAAGGGTCGGTGCACAGAACCAGCCAACACTCTGTTTCCCTCTCGCAATTTCTGGATCGTCCCGCGGTGTTAAACGCAATTTTTAAGAACGCGAGCAGACCGGGTCGAGTAATTGCCTTGTGGCAGCGGCGGCCCGAGGCGTGTGCAATTTTGTACGGTTTCGCGTTTGAGGGCCGTGAATGTTGAACGTGTCAACGGTTTTTATGATCCTCGGCAAAAGACACGTACGCAGGATGCTCCGGCTTTTTATCCCTCTGTTTTACTTTATCTCTCCCCATATCTTCTTTTATCTTCCCTCTGCTCTCTTGCTTCTTTCTTTCTTTCTTCTTTCAATTCGCGTTTTCTTCACTGTAGGACACGACTTGAAGATCGGCTCGATGATTCCTCGTCGGTTTTTACACCGCCGAGTATCGCCATTTTCGAGATACTTTTTCGCTTTTACGCCGCTGTTTCAATGGCTTTTGCCAAAGGGGACGTTCGTGGAAGTAATTAAACGCTGCCGTTTAATTGATTAAAGTGATTAATATAGAAAAGAGTTGAATAAGTTGGAGAGTTCCAAAACGGTGAAAGAAACGTTGCCTGTGAAAGATTTCATGGAGCAGCGAGGACGAATCTCGATTACTGACGTAAGTAGTAAAACCCAGCATATAGCAGACGGGTGCGCCTTGATTACCCGAGTACGGTGATTGGAGAACTTTGAGCTACTGAACGAACACACAACAATTCTCTACTGCAGAAACTGATAATATATGACTCGTTAACTGGATATTACGTTTCAACATTCTAATTCTCCACAATTTATACTTATTTTCTCCCTGATTTTCGTGGGTAGTTCTATAATAATATTTTTGCAAGGAAAATTCTTTCCAACAGAATTCTTTTTCCTAAATAAAATTCCAGTCAGATGTCGAAGCAATTTAAGAAACAACTGGCGCCATGAGATCATCTCAACCACAAAATAAAGACAGTTCAACACACTGAAATTCCGTACTATCTGCTCGATCGAGATTGAAGAATATTCCATCTGCAAGTATCTGTACAAAGTCATCTTCCGCCGCTTCGCGAAGAGCGTTTTCTAATTCGTTCAACCAAAACGAAGAAAAAGAGAGAAGGAAGAAAAGAACAGGAAATCTGTGGACAATTCGCGAAAGTTTCCTCGTTTTGCCGCGGCGTCGAACCAATAAACCCCGAGAGGAGTTTAAGGCGCGCCGCCGGAGTCGCTTCCGCTCGCCGGTGCGATTCAAATTTCTAGCGCGGGAATGATCAGATCATAAATATGTATCCGCCGGTAACCGGGCCGGGATTCATGGAAATTCTTTAATTGAGTTATTTTGGTTTTCCGCCGGGCGGGAGCCGGGGAGTGAGATTCAACGCCTCCGGAAAATCCTTGTGGGAAGCGTGCAGCCTCGAAAATCTCCTTAGACGAGCGCGGCCGCTGTTCCGGCAAGCAAAATTCTCCACCCCCGTATCTAACCCCCTCCCGTGTACGATTACGTCGTTCGCCGCATTTCCACGCTTTCTTTCGGCAGCCAGGAGTCCCGAAAACCGCCGCAATGTCCACTGCGACGACAGCTTAACCAGCATTTACGTGAAATAAAAAGTGTCGGTTTAACGAGAACCTGCGGCCGAAGCGCTCTCGTCATCTTGCGACCCGGTGTGTCCGCTATGCTCGAAGATTATCGCGATAATTAAAACGTTGGGATTAAATTGCACTCGTTCTCTGTTTCGCGAGGCTTGACAACGAGCGTACGGGTTAGGGGGGCGCGTTGATGCCTCTCACCGTTTCACGCGGTTTCGCCTCTTGCGGTCTCGCGCGAGTTCTTGGATCTTTAGAGTTGGTAATCACGAGCGAAGTTTTACGTTACGTCTCTTTACGAGGAATTTGAAAATACAAAAATGCAAAAATAGAAGATAAAAATATAAGTCGGGGAACGATGCCCACTATTTTCAAAAGAATTATAACATTGTAATCGACATCTGTCAAAGATATGTATATATTTATTTGTGAAAGTAGATATACAGAAATTTATAACGTTACAAGAAGAAAATGAAAAATTAATCACAGATTTGCAAAACGAAAGAAACGACGATGTAAAAGGCCATTTCATTCAGATTGCCTCGGCGCAATTTTTAGTTTATTACTCAAATGTAGGTCGACTTTCTCGTAAGATTCGCCAAGTTGAAAAACATTTTCTGATTTTCGGAGACTGAGAGTTGAATCATATCCAGCTAATCTTTTTCCTTGTTAAATTTACGATTTCATGATGGGTCAACTCTCCTCTAAAAAACCGACTCATCTAATTCGATAATCTGAGAATTGTTTTTTTTTTTTTTTATATAATGATGCGACAATATCTCGTTGTAAGAATGTGTTATATCTGAAAAATTACTTTTTGTTAAAACAGTAATAAATTATAATTTAGACAGAGGACAAGCATAAAATTCTTGAGGCCTTGCCTTATTTTTCAACTAAAAACGAACAAGAAGATCGATTAATATCATACAATATGACACAATAATAAGATACAATATATCGCTAAAAAAGAAAAACTGAAAATTGACATTTGAGAAACTAAGAATAAGTCATCTCACTTGGAATTACCATAAAATACTCGAGATTTAGAATTTCCTAATATTTGGCCTAAATTTTGAAATAAATCTCTCTTTAATCAGATTCGCAAAGCTATGAATTTGCACAAATAGGTATCCAATAATTATTTTATAAATGTCTGAGAATACTCTGTCCACTTCTCACAGAATGCTGTTTTGCATTTATTGGTGCAAAAGGAATCGTTACATCTTTGCAAACTCAAATCAATTTTTGACTCGATGATTAATTTCTGCTCGCGTTTAGCTGTATTCATTGAAATTTTCTGATCTCGCAAATTCGTGGTTGTACGTGGAATTTTGCCTCTCACGCGCAAATTCCTGCAAATCGGACTTTGATCTGCTGCAAGTGTTTCACGAGAGGCGGCTGTCAGAAATTCCTAGCGAGATATATTGAAAATTCCTGTCATGTTCGCATTATGAACCCCACTGGAGGAGTATCCATCCTTCGCTGATCGTCAAAGTGAGAACAATATGCGGGACAAGCATGTGTCTAAGTAGATGGGAGAAAAGTCGCTTTATTGAATGATCAATCGCTTCTAGTTTCGTTTGAAGAAGATATCCGAAATATTTACTACAAATACTGAAAGTAACTTATTTCGACAAATAATTATTATTCTACATCGCAATGATGGACTAACGGTTTAGAAAGTAAAACAGCAGGGGATCGCTGTTCTAAAAATTGAATATAAAATTGCATGCTCAGGTGGATACATTTGCATATTGCGACGTTAATTATTTCACACAGAACGTCTCGTTAAAGTATCAATAAAATAGTAAAATTCACCTTAGACCGAGAGATACGTGTATCGTCGTTAGGCTACGGATATTTATGCAAATTAATGCTAATGGAACTTACGGGAGAAATTTCCTTCGCCCGCTAAATACGTAGCACTCAGTTCTACGCATCTTCATCGCGTCTTTGAATTTCCCAGAGATGCACGAACATTATACAAAAGCCTTTCCAACCGCGTGCAAATATCGATAATTTATTATAAACTGCGAAAGTACAACAAACACATTGAACACAATTTACACGTGTCTATGTATGCGTTTATCAAATGCGAACGTGGTTTAATCGTCATTTGTCCGAATAGGACGTGGTATCGGAGTTATAGAAAGAATGCAGCAACGCGTAAGTATCGATAGGGGATGAAGAGTACGAAGAACCGGTGGGGACAGGTGGAAAGACGGACGTGGAGGGACGTGGATGTGCACTGAAAAGGCAGAAGATAGGGGAGACAGAGAGAGAGAGAGAGAGAGAGAGAGAGAGAGAGAGAGGAAATCGGACCAGTCAGCTGTCTAATGACTCGTTACCGGGGAGAGAGAGCTGGTAACGAGGCCACCGATAAGTGACAGCAGGTATTCCGTTCCCCACGTGACCAAGCTTGAAGAGGGTTGCTCGAGGTGGCCGAGCCTCGCTCTCTCGCAGGGAGGATCGCACGACACGGGCAGAGGTTGCTTACCTACGGTTCTGCATGTCACTGGCACTTGCCTGGTGTCCCGGTCGATGCCGTGCTGTGCCACGCCGCGCCGCTCCGCTCCACTCCGCCGTGGGGCAGGATCAAAGCGATAATTAACGTTTCAATCTCAAGCAATTCGACGCTGAAACACGCTTTTAAGAAATGGATACGATAATTGGACCGAAGCGGCCCTCGGAGTTTTCGTCGTCTACAAATTACGTGGAACGAAATGAAACTCGTACAGTCGTGGGGGGAGGTAACGAAGGGGGGTTCAAAGGGGTGAAAAGTGGCAGTTTTCGTCCGAGAAATTTTCGTCCGTTGGCGGTTAAGCGATCCGTTTATTCGTATGTATATATATATATATATATATATATGTATACGATTTGTGTCGCTTCGATTTTGTTTGCGATATTTCCTAGCTTTAATTAATAAGGCAACGCCAAGAAGGTGATTACTGGCGACGAGTTCAGTTTGTTCCCTCGCGGAGAGTTCCATAAATACGACTTGATATATCCTGCCAGTAAGAAAGTTTACCCACCCGCGATTTTCTAGGTTGTCAGGCGTTAATGTATTTATATAAGCCACCTTTAAACCCTTCAATCGCTAATTGCGCGTGATAATTTAAATAGGATTTAAATCGCGTTATAATTAATCGGCCGGCTCACGTCCGACACGCGTTTCATAAATTTATACTTGCGCGCAGAGGATATTATCGACACCTACGACACACACGTTGCAGAGGCATCTCTCGCACGATCAATCCTCCGCGTTACTGCCACGAAGAAACGTTTATTTATTTAACAATCAATAGGTAACAAAATGTCACAAGTTACGACTTGAAGTTCGGAGTATCGAACGAGAGAGACTGCAATTATATATAAAACAAGAACAATGTTACGTACCACTGTGTGTCATTTTGTACCACATGTCGTAAAACGTGTCATTTCCGTTTGATTTTGCAAGTCTGTAATGGGTAATTTCGATTCTCGGAACTCGAGGACCTCACAGTTCGGTTCGCTCGAATTCGATACCGTTCGGTTTCGCTCGATCGTTCGAATATGAACGACGCTGTTCAGAAAGATGATCGAGAACCTGGAGATTCGAGGGAACGGATATAAAAATGGCAAGAGGCCGTTGGCGAACACCGAGATGCCAATATCGGCGTCGACTCTAATCCCATTTGCCTGTTTCCTTCAGCCTGCACGGTTACGTCCACGAACAGAATATCCGTCTTTCTTACCACCGAAACTCACCCCCTCCTTCCACCCATCTGTCTGTTCCTATTTCGCTCTGTTTCTCTCCCACCGCCATTATGTTCCCTTTGCTGGATGGTTACGCGTCTCTATAGCAACCCGCCACCGAAGGCAGACAAGGGAACGCCGGCTACCTACGCACACACCCACCATCGTCGCGCGAGGGGGTAGGAGCATGCGTGCACCCACGTGCTGGGCATTGCGTACGGAGTGACCCATTTAAAAAAAGAAAAAAGGAGAAAAAAAAAGAAGAAAAAAGGGAATCGTCACAGGCGAAAAAAGAAGCTGGAAATTGGGATTTTGTCGTCGTCGTTGGGAACAGTCCGCCCATCCGAAGGAACTACCACGGGAGAGAGAAACTCGGTTAATTAGGTTGAGTACTTAGCAGCTACCAGAGTAAGTGGATTAGCCGTGAAGTGTCGCGCAAAATGTTTTTCCTCGTGCCCGTTTCCTGCTTCTTTTTCTCTCCTTTGCTCTCCCTTGTCTTCTTAACTCGGTTTAGGAGGAACATTCGATGAGAACGAGTTTAAAAAACCGTGTTGCAGAAGCACGGTGAACGTTGTCGTCGTCGTCGTCGTCGTCGTCGCTGGTAATTGAATTTCGCGCGCGCGGGGCGAACGAGTAAAAAAGTAGAACAGACGACCCCCGGGGGAGTGGGGGTGGGGGTGGGGGAGAAGAAGCGGACCCGGTGGATCGCAATTACTTCTGTTCTTCGACCGAGATGAATTCTCTTAAAATTTATGCTCGGCAAACCAGCTTTCGTTTTAAGTCGCCTTGTTTACGCGAGCAAACTACGCGGGAATAAAAATTGTTTCGCATTAAAGACGGCGATCAATCCGTGCGGCAAGCCGGCGTTCCGTTGGGACGGTAATTCAAGAAGTTCGTTAACATTGGAGAAAATTTAGAGATATTTTCGCGGATCTCCTGAATATTTATGGACTGTTTGCTTTGCGATCGTAGATTTCGGAGAGAAACATTGGAAAAGCTTTGCGAGGGTAATTTTTATCAATTATAATTTCACGTGACTTTCGAGAACGTAAGAACGAACGAGATCAGTCTCTCGTTGCTTTTCAAATATTTTTCTAGAAAGTAAGCTTCCTTTTAAAACAGCACACGATGAACTTTCAATGTACAGATTTTCGATCTCATATTAAAATAAGATAAAGTTGTATCAAAATGTCTTCGCCCTCGTTCTAAATCTCTAATATTCATCTCCAAGTCCAGGAAAAAATGTCGATGGGAGGAAAACAAATTGCCGCGATCAGCAAACGTTAAAACGATTATTATTATCGAAGTTATTTAAGGTTATTTAAGGAAACACCAGGGCGAAATCGGCAGCGGTAATACCGGCAAGTTGCGCAAAATGCCTTGCACCCCCGTAACACCCGTAAATGACGTGGTGCGGATCGAAGCGCGTTCAGGGGCAAGGCCCCTTGATGAATTGTCCGCACGTGCCTGCCCACGTACCACACCTAATTACATGCTGATCACAACGAGTACCTATATTGTCCTTTGAAATGCGAAATTGCCTATTGTCAACGTTTTCGCGGTCGAAACAACCGGCAGCCTGTAATCGAAATTTACCTCCTGATACATTTTCAAATGGGGGAGTATTGTTGTTCCTTTCGCCGCGTGTTGGTCGTTATACTTTCATCGCAGTTCGCGGATGCTGCGAGGATATGCGCGTGCGATCGATTTAAAAAATTGCGAATTTGAAAAAATGTTAGAAATATGGATTAAAAAAAAAGGGGGGAGGGGAAAGAGAGACTACAAAAAGAGGGAAGACTGCGAGACAACGATTAAAGAATACGAACAAAAATTAATTCATTTTTTATTGTCGTTGATCTATATCGAAGCACGTACGTTACCATGTTTCAATATACTTAATTTCTCATTCTCTAAAAAGTATTTCATAAACTTTGCAGTATTATTAATAAAATTAAAATTCTACTCTGCGATGACAGACTTGATAGGTTTTGTTCAGAAACTGTACGGCGATTGGAAAAGACGATCACGATCGCGATCCGAGCGACGACGTGTCGCTGATCGGCATTTATTTTTTTCCCACCCTTAAAATCGCCCATCGTGGCGTGAGTCGTGGATTGATGTGTTTGCTGGAGCCGTTGATAGATGGAGGCGCCCGTGTTGTCGGCGCCCTTTCTACCCCCTTAACATAGACAAATGCTTCCTAGCCACCCTAACAAATATCTCTCAGATTTATTATGCGAAACCGCCTTCGGCCTTCGCGTAGCTCGACGGCTCTACGTTCCTGAAAGTTTCGAGAGCAAAAAATTGGTGTTCTTTCATGGGCAGTCGTGCGTGGAGGACCCAGTCGGCGGCGAGGAAGACACTTCCGATTTTCCTCGGAGCCCGTGGGACCCGAGCCCTTTTAATAAGTTTTATTTCAAGATCAACGTCTTATGCTGTATTAAGTAGAATGAAAACGAAAGCCGGGGCAAAGAAACTTCTTCGTGGCTCCGGCCACGACTTGATTTTTCTTTTTTTTTTCTTCTTCTTCTTTTTTTTTTTTTTGCCCCCTTCGTTCGCCATTCATTACGACCTTGCCTTTCAGCTTGACCACTCCTCCTTAATTATATCCGCGCTAATTAAATGCCTCTTTGCTGGTAACATGAAGTTTCAAACGTATTCGCAACGTTGTCAGACGCATAGATATTTCACAGTTACTATGTGCCTGAGGAAACGATCTCTTTGCGAAACTTGCGAAGACAAGTTGAGGGAAGATAAAAACAGCAAAGTCACAAGATTTATATAAATGTCTTTCTATGCTCCAGTCCAAGCAATGTTTCGTTCGCAACTTTGTCGAAATTGAATTATATTCTTTGAACCACCAAATTGAATTATATTCTTTGAATTACCAAATTGAATTATATTCGTTGAGCTGCTTAAATATAGAAGGTTCTTTCCTCCATTGTAGAAATTGGTTTCGCGTTTCATTCCGTTTCATTTTACTTCATTTCGCGTAAGTGGATCGATATCTGTCGCGATTTTAAATCACAAAAATTACAAAAATATGTCCAGCTGCACCTTATTACCGAAAAAACCATCCATACGTCACAACGTACAGTCCCCTTTCATCAACAGCCCCCAGTAATTAATCCAATTCGTCGATCAGCGAATCTCAGTTTTCACCGCGAATTGCTTTTCATTCCATCAAAAAAAANAAAAAAAAAAAGGAAAAAAAAGGAAAAAGAAACGAAAAAACAAAACAGGATAGAGAGAGAGAGAGAGAGAGAGAGAGAGAGAGAGAAAGGGAGTACTAAAATAAATCGCGGGATGAAAACAGAGGGAGGTTTGGAAAAATTGGAGTGCGGAACGAAGATGGCGTAGGGCAGGTGCGTATAAATCACCTATCGCCAGTGGTCCGCGGTTCATTATCATTACTCGCGGTTCACGTGACACGCCACGGCGCGTTGCTGGATGACGTCGGTCGCTGACACCCTCCCCCGCAAATTATTGTGGATATAAAAGTACTGCGAAATAACATTGCCGAACGAACGAACGAACGAACGAATGAACGGCTGCGTTCGGATAAGTGCAAACGTATACACATACAGCGCGAACGAAACGTGTTGCCCGATCTCGTTGCATATTTGTGGCTCCGCTATCCGGTCGTAAATAAAGTCCCTCTAAAAACAAAAACGCAACGAAATAACGAACAAATGTAGCCATCACTTCTGCTACATAAAACTCCGCGCCGGTGGACGCCAACCCCCCGCGACATCGGCGACGCCGATCATCGCTGATGGTGGTCGTGGTGCGCGAGCCCACCGACACACATTGCCCTGTGATCGCTCTGAACATCGCCGTGCCGGAGAATTCGTAAACTGTAGTTTCAACCAATTCAACGACGATCGATCTTCGCGGTGCGACCGATAGTCGATAAACGCTGGATGGCTCTGCTATTTTTTGGTATCGCTATCGATGGAATAATGCCGCGCGGTATACTGGACATCTATTATTTCTCCGCGGTTGGATTTTCGTGTTTTATCTCGTGGTTTTATCTCCCACGCTTTTTCTGCTCGCGTTTCTCAAATTCTAAACGCCACGATCAAACTTATTATAACTTTCTTTATAAAAGTTGAAAAACAATCCTCCCGAGGAACGCGTCTTTTCTTTTCCTTTCTTTTTGAATTTCGAAAGCGGGGCCAAACATTTCCCACGCGATCAACAGCCAGCGTTGCCAATGCCTGTAGCCTTTAATTTCTCCCGAATATCATGGAAACACAATCGAGCAATCTGTACCGAACAATGAAACGAGATTGCCGCGGTTCGACGCAGGAAAAGATAAATTGCGGTGTTCTTGGGTAGCGTGGACGTAATATCGGTGTATATTTACGAGGCTGCGGGAACGGGGTACGGTGGATGGGATGAGGGACACGAGATCGTAGGGTAGCGAAGACGAGGATCGAGAGTGGTGGTGAGTAGTCGGCGGAGGCGGAGGGTTTCTGGCGTTTCTTGCGAGACGGAGACCCCCGGGCTGCGCCGTTCAAAAAACATTCAAATTAATTCCAGCCGGCTTGTTCCAATGATGGCGGCCAATGTTGTGCAACATAAGATGAGACCTTCGGCCCCTGTGCGCTCCTCCAGAAATACATGATACGCGTGCATGCACGTACACACTCGTCCGTCGAATCGCGAGTATGCACGCTCACGAATTTCGTCTGGATCCTTGTACAGGCTGTTTTACAAGACGCGTGATCTTGCCTGATCTTGAGAATGATCATTGAAAATTCACCGAAGACTCGCGAACAACGATCTCCAATCGAGTAGAGTCAGTTTTCGACCTTTCGACGGTTTCTCTGAGAAATTTGGACGAAACTTTCAAAGAAATACAGAAAATATCTGAGGGAAATATTGTTTCAACGATTTCAAATTTGTAACCTTCGACAATGCGTGCCTATAAATATGAATTTCTCCAGAAATCTGAACCTGAATAGAAAACTCCATTTTCTAAATTTGCTAATTTCGATACCAAAAAACATGTCCTTCGATGAAAATATCGAGCGATTGACACCGACGATGTTGACAGTTGATCGATTTCATTTTTCCTAAAAATATCCCTCTCCCATCTCCAACCTTTAATCTTCAATCTTGAGGTTACGCTCGCAGATTTTGAACGATCCTATACGCTTAAGCCGCGTTTTATGCAGCGAGCGTTTTTTATGTACCACGCTTGCGTTCATATACCTGTCGGTCTACATATCCGTAGCTACATGCCGAAGACCACCCCCTAACCCCTTTTCACGGTGGCATCAGTCTTTCTCTTTTCGTCGTTTTTCTCCTTTTTCCACGTATCCGTCGAGCTATCTCGTGCGCGAGCAGAAAACTCGAGCGTGTTGGTAACAACGCTCGGAAAGAGGAAAAGAGCTTCGGAAAAAGGAACATTTCGCGGATATTCTGCGAGCTCGTATCACTCTCTCTTTCTCACTCACTCTCTCTCTCTCTCTCTCTTTTTCTCCCTTCCTCCCCATTCCTCGCGTAGTCTAACGCTGCTCCGTCCTTCTTCCAGCCGTTGTTCCCTCGCGATTCCTCCTTCGGTTTGGTCCTCTCAGCCAGCCACCACTCCCACCAGCCTGCTTTGGCCCATTCTGCTTTGCATGTCTTTGTGAGGGGTGGGCGAGGGGATGTAGAGAGAACGACCAGCTGTGGGGTGAGCTTTCTTACAGGATACAGCGGGAAGAAGCCCGGCTGGGTGAAGAAAGTACGAAAGAGAGGACGAAGAAACGAGACGAGACGAGACGGGACGAGACGAGACGAGACGAGACGAGAAAAAGACGACGCGCAGGAGAGCGTGAGAGAGAAAGAGAGAGAGAGAGAGAGAGAGAGCATGTGACGAAGACAGAGAGGTGGCACGAAGGGATGGACAGGACGGAAAGAGAGAGAAATGATAATCCATTCGACGGTCATAACGCAGCGCGGCACCGTAAAGCTCACCAGACAAGAAATACGGCCAACCGACCACCCTCTCCGTTTCGTCCTCTGCATCGTCGTCTCTCTATCTGTGTTTTCATCTTTCTCCAGCCGCCGAAACCTCGCAGCCAACTTACCCCTTGGTTATATGCAAACCGCCACCGTTCCCCCCGGGCCAGTCATAAACTTACTGAATTATATTACGCGGACCCGCTGTCCCTCTGTCCAACCCCCTCCCCTCCCCCCCTCCTCTACTTCCATCCTGTCCTTTCCTACAAATGTACTATATCCGCTCCTGTACACACACCCACTTAAGCTCGCACCCTCCTTCCAATTATTCGGCCTTTTTGCACCAACTTCGCCTCTCTCTGTCATCGGACTGCTAATGCGTGGATTACTGTGAAATTATGTGACCAAGACTAACTGACTGCTCTACTTCTTGGCGTTTGGGACCGAAGACACGTTCGACGAATCGGATCGTTCGCAGAATCCACGTTGCACGCGAAGAATCGCGTAAAAGGGATCGGCGATTGAATTCTCGATGCTTGTTCGATGCGCGAAATGACAGCACCCTAACGAAGCGGCTTCCATGTAATTCCAACATTTGAATTATTATTACGTCGATGTGCGCTTGCTCCTCCGGAGGACGAAATTATCATAAAGCTACTTCGAAGCGTATCCGAAAGTTTTCCAACAGAAACTTGGAAATTCCGCGCCTGTTGTGTTTCAAAATATTTTCGCAGCGGAGATTCAGGTTAAGGTGGAGCGTTTTTATTTTGTTTCAAGGGGGCGGGGAGAGGGAGGAAAGAACGTGTTTTTATTCGCACGAAGGGAACTGTCACGCTCGCCAAAAAATTATACATTTCTTTTCTCGCTTGTTGAAAAGAGAAAGGAAAACCTTCCACACGTCGTCAGAAAAAAAGAAGATCGGCACGCCCCCATTGACGTCACATCGAACCTCCACGACCGCGTTTAGCGTGGAAACGTGGCGCGGGAGAGTAGATCCTCGTAGATTTAACCCCGCGAGTCCGAGCATCCGTTCGACGTGCGTCGATCGATCCATTTTCAATATCGTCAACCGACGACGACCAGTCACAGGCATGCCGGGTCATTACTAAATGCAAATCGTAGCGAAACCGGGATCGATGAGTTTGCCCACGATGTGTCCCACACGAGCGAGCGAACGAACGAACGAGCGAGCGAGGCGGCCGGCGAGCGCGTAACGCCGTTTAACCGTTTAGGGGTTCGAGGCACGTTAACGGGGTGAGAATCGGCCGTCACTAGCCTCGACACGCGCCTCGTTGCCTTGCCCGCCGATCAGGCTAGCTTTTTTTTCCCTCTTTTCTCCCGTTTCCTCCTCGTTGCATTTTAATAACCTCGTCGTACATTGGCTACCACACCCTTTTCTCTTCACGTGGGCGTTACCGTTTGCTTATCAGTCTTGTTACGTTTCGAAAAAAAAAAGAACGTCGCCTGCCGGCCTCGTCGTCGATTTCTCAATTTCGTCGGCGACCTCGTCAACCGAGAAACCCGCGTTCGAGTAATATGGACACGCGACGTTTCTCGTGAGAAGAGGGCGAAGGGGATGGGTTGTGAAACGGTCCGATAGCCTTGTTCGACACACGTGAGATATATTTCATCGTTCTCGATGCGAGCGTGTGTAACGTGTGTAACTCTTAATTTCATCGTGCTCGTATTTTAATCACGCGGGATGATTGCAGAAGAACGTTTGCATATATTAATTTCTTTCAACTTTTTTTAAATCTTTTATTAGAAGAATTTTATTAATTTTATTTTATTTTATTTTATTATTTGTTCTTTTATTAGAAAGAGAAATGGAGAACGAGTACATTCCCGATACGTCTCGCGGTAAAAGTGGTAGAATTTTATGAATTCAATGTTCCAGGAAACTTTACTGTACACGTGCGTCTTTATTGCAAAGTAAATATATGTAGTTTTTGTTCTAAAGTACATATGTACAGAGTATAAAGGGGAATTGAACAAACTACGTATCTAACTCACATTTTCACAACCAGTACTCATTTCACCGCTTATCTTTTTCTTTAATTAATTCCCTTTTATTTAAAAAATCTGCTTAAAAGCCTAGAATTTTTGATTCGAGTTTTATTTAAACATTCTTTTTGGAAATAAATCAACATGTCCCTGAAACGCCAAATTGTGTTGTATTTTTGTAAAAAAAAGAAAAAAAAATGTTCAACGAACCGCCGGACGAGTAAACTGGCAAAAAGAGAGAAAGAAAGAGAGAGAAAGAGATAAGGAGGGGTGGAAATGGGTGGAATTGAGCCGTCATCGCAGCGACGCGTATCAAATCGCGCATTATAATTGGAACGTGGACGTGCACGTACGTCGAGCACGTGTCGGCACTAGGCCGCAGCCTGATCACAGTAAGACCTGCTCGTATATTATTCTTACGGAATCATAACTCTAATTCCCGATATCGAATCGAATTACACGGCGATTGTTATGGGAGACGTTCGATGAACGAGCGCATGATCTGGAAGGGTGACTGCGTCCGAGCAAGGATACCCGTTATTAGAGCGTGTGCCCAGGATATGATCGACGTCTGACACTTGTTTCATCTGTAACAACGACAGTTTCTTTTTCTGGAAGGAAAATGCGACAATGCAAAAAACAATGCACAGAGACTCTTTCGACGTGACTTTTTTATTATAATTCTCTTGTTTCTTTCTTACGTTAATCGAAATTTGGGGAAATAAATGTAAAAATGGTAATCTGTTCTGTGAATCTTTTATTTATGAACGACATTGTTCTTTTAAAATGGTTAGTTTATTAGACGCACGTAATAAACGTAAATATAACGATAGTCGTGCAGTTTTTAATATCGCGTGGAACTTGTTGCACGTAAGGTTATACTTGCAAAGGTTAAAGCGTGATATCAGATAGCACGAGCAAAAACTATCGCCAGTAAAGGCTACTCGAAAGCTTCTGTCTCTCTGTGGACAAATGCAGCGCTCCCTCTTCGGTACACAACTTGAACAAACAAGTCGAAGGTCTCTGAAAAAGGGACTTTAAAATCATATTCACCCCTCGCTCGCAACTGAATCTATTAGCTTCAAGCATGTACCGTTGACTGACGTTTATAGTTCGATGAAGTGTTTGATGTTTGACGTACAAATTCGTCAACAGGGCCTTGTAAATACCTACTAACCTACTCTGGGAAAAAAAGGTGATTTATACTTTTTGTACATCGAGATTAATAAGTGAAACCGCAGAGTTTGCCTGTTCGAGATTAATAACTGAAACCGCAGAGTTTGCCTGTTCGACAAACTCGACTAAATTTTTAGAGTTATTTCTTTTTGTTAAAAACAGATGTGTCGCAGATTGAGGATGAAATTCATAAAGAGAAATAACCAGAAACGAGGTAAACTTCAAGTAAACTTTCACGCGCCAAATCGCGATCTCCTCGCATCTCAAAATTCTACATCTACATAACTGTCCTATTAATCGCTTACGACACGATGCAACCTACCCCACGCTCCCTATGATCGACAACTATATCATAATCACACAGCCGCCCGAACTAGCGACCCCTTGTACCCTTATTTCACATACACGCTCATCCTTTACCCCCTGCCCAATGACCAGACTGAGACTCGCTCTCCGGCAAAGTACCTTCGATCATAATACACGGACGGCGCAATCAGAATTTACACTCGTCTAAATCGCGTATCAATCACCCGGGGGGGCCCCACCCTCCTTGCGCGTAAAGGGATGCACGCGGCGAGGCGAGACGCACGGAGGCCGCACGATAATGCGTTTCGCGCCGATCCTCCTGATCGTCGGACAAGCGGCTCCACGCGTCCTGCGTGCACGTATAAGCTCGTTCTTTTTATGGGTTGCCCTCCTGCAGCGGCACGAGCAGTCACGTGCCCGAGGCGCTCCCTTCGAGCAGCCTCCCTCGACCCTCAGCTCGCCCCCCTGTCACCAAGCCGCCCACTTTAGACGCCCCTGAGCGCGAAAGAGAGAAAAACCACCCGGGTCCCGGCACCGGCCTACCCTCGTCACCTCCGCAACCAGCCTCGCTCGCTCTCATTCCTTCCCCGCTGCACGCCTCTTCTCGCCGCCGCTCGTTTCTTTCTCTCTCAACCCTCATGACACTTTCCACTTTCCAACGCCGACGCTCGCCGCTTTAATAAAAAGCTACTTACTTTCTGGACGCGCCGTCAACGAGCACCAGAGGCCGACGCCTCTCTCGTGACGTCCTGCCGGCGAATTATTGACGGCTGATAAGGGACGATTAACGCTGCCACCCCTCCATTGGTAAAGGGGGGTCGCGAAGGGGGGGCTAACTTTCCGAAACGCGACACCCGACGACTCTCCGAGCCGAGAGAGTTCGATCGGAATTCGCGATAGAGAAGAGAGGATTGGAATTTCGGGCGAGATGCGAGGGAAACGAGAGTGTGGTTAATTGGCATTAGTTGATTAGGGGTTGTTTTATTTAATTTGGGAGTACGCGTTTAATTATATTAATTAGTTGACTGTAGGCTAGTATTTGACGATTGGAAATGGAACGTGGTTCTTTTCTTTCGGAGATTGAAATAACTCGCTCGACGCGATTGTTGGACGAAGTGATTTTGTAATTAAATTTAGTAATAAGGATTCTCAAGGCCTGGAAAAATAGGTACTCGGAAGAGACAAGTATTTTTAAAGATGGAAATGGTCGGGAGTGATTATTGTTTAAAGCTGCAGCTATATTACTTAGAAACGGAGCAAATATGTTTCAATTTGTTTGGAAAAGTAGGCACTTGGAAAGAGTAGTATTTTTAAAGGCGGAAATGGTTGACTTGAATCACTAGACTCGTTGAAAACTGCTTGGACCGGGAATGATTATTGTTTATAACTGCAGTTATATTATTTATAGANGGAGCAAATATATTTCAATTTGTTTGGAAAAATAGGCACTTGGAAAGAATAGTATTTTCAAAGATAGAAATGGTTGACTTGAATCACTAGACTCTCTGAAAATTGTTTAGACCGGTAATGATTATTGTTTATAACTGCAGTTATATTATTTATAGACGGAGCAAATATATTTCAATTTGTTTGGAAAAATAAGCACTTGGAAACAGTGGTATTTTCAAAGATAGAAATGATTGACTTGAATCACTAGACTCTCTGAAAAGTGTTTGGACCGGGAATGATTATTGTTTAGAACTTCAGCTATATTATTTATAGACAGAGCAAATATGTATTTCAATTTGTTTCTAAAATTTAAATACTTGAAATTATACCGGTTAAAAAATAGCAATGCCTCGTAAAGATTTCCACTGACGGGTGTTGTCAACAAATTGTTCCGCCAAAACATTCTTTCTACAAGCTATCATCGCCGTTAACATTTTCTCGCCATTTCGTCAGCCGATCCCGAAAATCTCCGACTGTTTCGCTCGTCTGGTCGCGAGCAAAGGAGCAGAGCGTGTACGAACGACGCGTTTCACACTCGTTCGCCGGCGGCATCGTAATAATTTCGTCGTTGCCTGTTGGGCAAACAACCGGCCGACGAAACGGCCAGTGACACGGAGCGGTGGCGCGAGGATGAAACGGAGGAGGACCACCGCGCGAATGGGTGGGGGGAGGGGGTGGCAGCAGGATGTGTATACGCGAAAATATGTACAACGGGTGCCGGACACGTAGAGCGGCGTTGAACTTTAATATTACAAAAAGCTGTAATCCGACGGGCGAGGTAGCTGGAGCGTTAACCCTGGCCACCCAATTTATAAAAATAACGATGAAATTACTGTTGCGTGAAGTGTAGCGTCACGCAGGACACCGATGCAACGCTGCACCCTGCGAAAGGATGACGAGCGTCCAACGAACACGGTACGATACGAGCGGGCGGGGTGGGCTAGTCACATGGACACGCTCTGGACAGAACCAGAGAGAGAGAGAGAGAGAAGAGAGAGGGACGAAAGAGAAAAAGAGCGAAAAACGAAAATAGGGAGAGAAAGAGAGACAGAGTTGACCGGTGGGCTCGTCGAGTGGACGACGACGCGAAGGGGCGGTGGAGAAGGGGGAGAGGGTTGGGGTGTAGCGACGGGGGAGAGAGAGCGTGATACACGTTTTGTCCGTCATCAGCTAGCAGACCGTCGGGGCGTTGATGTTTTAGTCTCTACTCGCGTTTTACGTTCGAAAAAATATGCGCATTGGTACGTGAGCTAATCGGTGGTAATAACGAAATCTCGGATCCGATTAATTAAAACGGTGAACGCGCCCGACGCGGAGCTCGAGAAAACGAGCTCTGTTGCAGTTCTTTCGAATGCGCACGGCGCGGCTGTGTGCCGCGCTGTGCCGCGCCGTGTCGTCTCGCGTGCGCGTGCACCTATCGCTTCGTGATGCTTCGATGCCTAAGCTTCCTTTTTGCAACTCGTTCGATAGCCCTCTCTGTTACCTTTTTTGCCTTTCTCCCCCTTTTCTCTTTTTCTCTCGCTTTGTTGCCCCCGGTGCTTCGTTATCGCGAGACGTTTTTTGCTTGGCGGAAGCGTGCTGCAACCAGGCCGTAGCTACTGCTAGGAATAATCGTTGGGTAACGACCGGCCGATTATCCAGCCGCCGCTTTAGCTCAAATGGAGTTTAGAAATCGAGTTGACGACAGCGGCAACGTCGATCGTTCGATACTTGGACTCGCAAATTGATTTTTCATTGATCTGCCCTTTCGGCGATCCAACCGCTTCGTACAACAAAGTAGAACAAAGTTTCGCGTTGCAACTATCAATACCGGTGTTCTTTGAAATTTCAAAGCAATCAGTTGCTTTTAGAAGGATCGAGTTTCCTCGAAGACTAAACTGTTCTAGAAACGTCGACGACTGAGGTACGACGAGAAAGTTTGCGCCAAGGAAGTCGAAACGAAAGACACGTTTGAGAAACAGAGACAACACTTTAATCATATATTTTGCTGAAAATCCTTCGTTACAAAAAATCTCTATATTTAACACTCTCGTTAGTCAGCTTATTTTACTAACGCTACAACTACCGACAACTAAACCATCGAATTTCCATCAGAAACATGAGAGTAAAGAGAACGTAGGATTTCGTAATACAATTTTTTATTGCGAACAATTAAATTTAAATCTCTAAAAGTTTTACATTTTTGCAAAATTTCTAATAAACATCAATCTGATGATTGATCCAGTTAAATTGAATTGATGATTTTGATCTTTCACTTTGGTAGTTTCAGCGTCGATATTAAAATCCGGCTTAAAGCTTAAAATATGAGATTGGCCTTGAGTCGTAGATCGAAAACTTGGTTGCTCAGTCATTATTAAATCACGCTGATTCACCTCGGAAGGACCCGAATCCTCGAAAGATCGGAAAAGAGGAGGTCCTCCACCTCCTCTGGAAACTGTCTGTATCTGTCACTCTCTCGCCAACCAGCCGAATCCTCATTGGGCCGATGCTAACAATGTTTGTAGATATATTGTATCTCACGCATCACTTGGTCCGCAAATTGTTTTATAAACAGATTATAGCGACAGCGAGGTTGCTACCAGCGTAACGCTGGTAATATACTTCGACCAACCCCCTCGCGACCCACCGCTTCGCGTACACAAGAACTATTCCATTGCCAGCAATGGCGTCGTCGAATCTTCACTGCTGTTACGTTAAACGACGAAACATTGACAACGTCAAGACCACTCCTCACTTTCGTCCGTTCGCGAAACTAAATTTGTAATTCGCGTCTTTTCAACGAGACTCGTTCGAAGACAAAAGAATCGAATTTCAAATCGGTCGTAAATGATCGTGGCTAAGAAGTTCCAGAAGTCGATGGTAAGACCAGAGTTAATAGAATTTCTAATCTCTCTCGTAAATTTCAACTTGACCACGATCACAACTTGACCAACTTTAGTTCTCGCGATTCGCGACCGGAAACGTGCAGCCGCGGTCCAGCAATTTCGCAAGAAAATAATTTATTCGTAGATTTTCATTTATCCGCGAAGAGGGGAGAAGGGACAGAAATGAGAAAGGGCGAATATTCAATTTTCCCGGCGATCCGCGAGCGGCAGGTATTTTTGCATCAATTATGGGCACTCGAACAATTTCGGGACAATATGCGGTGGCGGAAGAAAGGCCGGTACAATGAACGCGGTCGACCTCGAGCTAAGTAAGAGTGCATCGAATTTCTGCATCCGGAAATGGGAAAAATCCACTGGTGAATCAGTAGCTGTGGCTCATTGGTTCGATAATAGCGGTAACCCGCCGACCAGGACGGAATAGCGTGCTTATTGTGGTAAACCTGGAACTTAATGGCCTGTGACCTAGGCACCGGGCACCGGCCACCGTCCGCCAATGCCAGATACTTTATCGGCGGTCCACCAGGATTCGAACAGATCCGAAAACTTAGTTATTCCTGCGAAGGCGGAAGAGCTGATGTTTCCCGTTTCCGGTCGCGTGCCATTACGATTCCGTATAATCTGCCCCATTTAAATTTGAAACGGCCCACCCTTTATCCCCCATCGAAACCTTCGACTCTTCTCTGCGTCTTCCTACGCGGTAAATCATTCCGTTTTTCATGCTGTCTCACGCGTGATTGACGTGACTTTGCGTTTCTTTCGTTGCAAGCATATAGTTTAAAATTGAAGGAAAATTGGTTCGAAATCGGTTTGAAAATATGATTTAACGAAATGACATCGATGCACGATGAAAAATCGGCAAAAAAGTCATCGTAATTTTTATATCCGTACGAAGGTACCAGTACGAGGGTACCAGTGAACGATACAAAATTTAAAAATATATCTATAGCAGCGGACATGTTTATTTTTTTACTCGTTAAACCGTCGGTGTTTTCGAGACACTTCATCAAACACTTTCGTTCCTTCGACAAAGGGCCTGAAGTTTCCTTTATTTGCTTCAAAGTCATTTAAAAGTGGGTACTTGCGTTGCGGTAGAGTGGAAACGAACGGTTAAGAGCATGGCGAAAAGTTAGCGCGCGATGATGGTACACGTTCGTCGAAGGGGTTAAATCGGTCGCAGTTGAGGGTTGAGCGCGTAGCGAGCGCGGGCGCGGGCGCGCGCGGCATTGTGCGTCGATGATGTCTTGCGAGAGCGGATATTTTTGCGAGGCAATCGGCACTCGCACGTACGTACGACCCTCTGGAATATATCGAGAGAGTAATCTTCGTGCAGTAATCGCCTTGACGAGTTATTTCTGTAACGTTTCCCGCACAAGGGGGGTGAAAACTGCCGTAAGAGATGAGCCGCAAGAGAGGAGGGTGTACAAAAAAAGAGAAGAGCGCCGCTTGCAAGTGTGCGACCCGTGAGAGATGCCTCGCACGATTACCTACCCAATCTCGAATATAATTTTCTTGTTAGCTGTAAAATCCAATCAACGTTGACGTTGCCTGGCCGCGCTGCTCGGGTCGACCAACCCCGCGCTCCGTTTTCTTTCTCTCCCCTTCTTGTCTCTTTCGCTCTCACTTCTCCTTTTTGTCGTCCCCTTTTGCTTCTCCCGGGGATCTACACACCACCGGCTCCAGGAATATGCCAACCGGCAACCTGGCAACCAACAGCCAACCAGACCGGGATGAAACGACAGAGAGAGGATCCACGACTGACCGAGATGAAACGAGAGAGGATCTTGCGAGCGGCAGACCGCTCTCGCAAGAAGGGACGCAACCTGCCACCGAGGAATCAAGTTACCTCGCATCTCCGTCGTGTTACTTCTCACTTATTTCGTGGCCCGCGGCTAATGCGATTCCCCTGACCGTTCCTAACGTCGTTTCGTGGCTACGCCACGCAGCTAACCCCAACCGGAGCACCGGTATATACCGGGGAGTATGCCCGCTACCAACTGGCCTGCCCTTTGTTTTCCGCACGGTCCTTTCAATTATTTGCAAATAAAAGACCCGGCGCACAGGGGTTAGACCCTTTTCCAAGCTTTCTGCCTCCAACCCTTCTCCCTCTCCACCTCGCGTCTTCCAACCTCACGTTCCAGTTCCGTTACTTTCCTACGACGACCGACACTTTTCGCCCCCTTTCGCCTCGCTCTCTGGCCTTCTCCAAGATTAAAACGCCGTTCTCCGATGGGAAGTCTCAAGGGCGGAGCTTGGCTGATCTCGTTGCATCTATTTAGGCCTCGTTGTTTGCCGCGAGTCGTACGCAACGGAAAGATATCAGGATAATCAGGAATTAACTTTCTTCCTCGAACTTGTCTCGAGAGTTGTCTCAAAGATCGATACAAGCTACTACGTAACATTTCGTTCTCGATTTCAACGGCGAAACTCTTTTGCAATTGCAAGGCTCGACAGACTCTCTCAGCCGTGATGGAATCATTCAGCAGAAACAACCAAGTCGGTTGCCCAATTCACCGATAGTACGCGAGCACAAAGCGGAGCGCGCTTCCGGACAAACGGAAGTAATTACGCGTCATTAAAAATAATTAGCCGTTGTTGTCGCAGGCAAACGGGACAAGACGACAATCGCAGCGACGATAGCCACGAGATCCCCACGGTTTCTTTTCTCTTCTTGGCAATTATTATGTCCCTCGTTGCCGTCGTGCAAGTCGATTCCGTCTCGACTTATCGGCCTACCGCGGAACGGAATAATAGGCGCATCCTGCTGCAAGAGATTGAAAGGAACGAGAGGAGTGCCTCAGCCCGCGCGTTGGCTTCGCTGCTAAGGGAAGCGAGTGCCCTCTTCTTTTACGCGCCTCGCTGGCTACAGACCACGGAGTTGAATCAATTAAAGTTTAATCCGGAACCAGCAGGATCGAGGAGAAGCAGCCCCTTCGTCCACCTTTTCCTGCGTCCCTCCCCCCTGTTCTCTTTCTTTCTCCCCTTTGCACATTCTCCCCTCTCCTTTTTCCTTTTTTTTCTTCTTTCGTCCTATCTCCTTTCCCTTTGTTTCGCTCCCTTTCTTCTTCTCTCTCTCTCTTTTTCTCTGCCTCGTCCCTCGCTTCCATCTTTCTTCCGCCGTATCGGTTGCATTCTCCTCTTTTTTTCTGCTCGTTTTCAGTTTTCTTCCGTTTGATTCAGAGTTTGCTCTCCTTCTCTCTCCACGAGATTATAGTGATTTCGCTGTTTGTAGATCGCTCTTGGTTGCTTCGCCACGATTCGGTTTCGATCCGATAGCGATGGCTGGGGTACGATTATAGTGGAGCGGCGAGGTGAGCGTCGCGACAAAATGAAACCAATGTAATGTAGTGGAAGTTATTTATTTATAGTGGAGCGGCGTATGATAGCGATGCAGCTAGAAACAAAAATGTTTGTTTCTACTAGCGGGGACCAACGCGTTCGGCAACATTCGGATGCATTCGATAGCATTCTATAGCATTCAATTGAAGATCGAAGTATTTATATATCTATTATTTCTGTTTTATGTCGCTTTTATTGATTGTATCCATTATTATTATTATTATTTTGGGTATAAACGATAAAATTCTCCATTTTGTTGTCTATTTCTATTAATGAGATGGATTGACCATCTTCTGATCTTGTTTTTTGCGAGATATGACGTTAATATGTGACAAGCACGAGCTTTTGCTGCTTCCTCGAAGACATTTTGAGACACACTGAGAAGAATGGCCCGCTTCTCGCTTTTCTCCTCGTCACTATAAACCAGAAACTGAAAACCGAAAACCGAAATATTTTGAGGTTTAGGTATTGTACCCAGAGGCTGAAACCGAAATATTGTGAGGTTTAGGTATTACACCGGTATTTGCTCTCATATTATCGTAATATAACAGCTATTTGGGAAATCGGTTTTAATACCGGTATAAGACGGTCATATTTTCATACGTATTTTATCGGTAGTTGATGTCCACAACGGTAAAAATACCGAAATATATGCCGCTTTACTGACGAAAACATTTTTCATTTTCTACGTACAGTGACTCTTATTAATATTCGGACATCATGCTATTCAAAATATTGTTGTGGATTTCGACTGTTTATAATAGTAAATTTGGATTAATTTTTTAATTATATAATAGAATATTCAGTATAGTTTATAGTAAACATAAATTTTATTTATTTATTGCACATACTTTTCTTAATATCAAACAATAAACTATGTTGAAATGTAGCGTGGTAAAAATATTCGGACATTTAAAGAACTACAATATTTGAACCTGAAAATTGTTAACATAAATAATAATTAATATTTTGTTAGGTAGCCCTTAACTTCAATAATATATCGCAGACGCTTAGGCATATTTCCAGTAATTTTTTTCAAGTAATTTAACGGAATATTCTTCCATTCTACGATTAATCGTTGTTTCAATTCCCTCTTAATTCCCTCTATTTATTGACGTACGACAATTAGTCATTTTTCATCGAGAAAAAAGAAAAACGTATCGAGAAATTGGTCATCTTTTGAAATTAAGTAAGAGTATCGTGGCTGATATTGCGTCATCGGCATTTTACTATCGGCAGCTTTATGAAAACATTTAATCATTGTCTCCTTTTCCTTTTCTAATATATTAATATTTTATTTACCGGTATTATACCGAAATACATCTACCGACCTAACATGGTTTTGATAGCATCATACCGGTATTCGCACTATTTCAATTTCATCAAACGTAATCGAATAGTAACCTAAAAATACCGGTATTTTACCGGTATCCGTAATACCGATTCGGTAATAATTCGGTCTCTGCTATAAACATGCATCGCACCGCACTCACAGCTCTCCTCTCTACTCATTTCTCTCTTCGCCGCTTCACTATAATCGTGTACTTAGACGCTACTTTCGCTGTTCTTAGTCTCTACGATGACCCGTTTCCACGCGGTTTTATCATCGTCGTCGATTTCGTTGCTGCGTTCGAAGTAATTTTTACTTAAATCCAAAAGATTTACGAATGTTACACAATTTTCCCAAAATTATTTCACGTAATAACGCGACCCGAAACACACGTGGGTTTATAATCACAATCATTTTCGTTCGCTCGTCTCCAGCCCAATTCCGTCGTTCCTTCTTCGACCTTTCGTCTCGTTCCTTCTCTTCCATTCGCCGTTCGCCCCCTCCCCTCGAAAATCGGTCTCGGCCGACCGATCGAGAGCGGTTCCGATTGGAGACGAAACGAGGGCAACGAAACGGGGCGAAAGGAAACACAGCGAGGAGGAAAGAAAGACACACGCGAGAAGGGAGACGCTCGCGCGACGGGGTTGCTTTTATAAAATGACAGAGGCGGGGGTAGAAAATTGGGGATCCCGAAAGTGTATCGCTTACGCGAGGGGCTCCCCTCGCAATGGGGGCTGGCAACGAGCGGAAAGAATAGTTATCCGTAATATGGGGTGACGCGTGCTGACGAGTCGGGCCGGAAGTTTCGATCATTTCTACCCTCTTCTGTCCGCCTCTTCGGCGTGTCTATCTCGCCTTCGTTAGAAACGGCCTCGCGACTCCACCGACCCGTACTCTCTGCGATCTCTCGATGACGGGATGACAAAACGCCGCCTGAACGAGCGCTCATTTCTCTGCGATAAACCAGCACCGGATAACGTCAGTTCACGTCAATTGAAAACTCCACGTCGTATAAAACACTGTCGCGCACCTCTTCTTAATCTGTGAATGATCTTTGCCCACTTTGCGAAGGTGGCTTTCAGAGTTTTTGAGTGATCTCACTCCAGAGTGATTGGACGAGTTTTGAAATTACTTTTCCTTTTGTTTCTCGCAATTGAAAGTCTCGTAATTGAAATTCCAGCTTCACGAAGACATCACATTACACAAGTTTCGATCTTTCGACCAATGTTGAAATGGCGCCTGTTTTCTTGACTGAATTCTTTAATTCTTCGTTTTTCTATGTACATTTCTTTTTCTATCCCAATCAACAAATAATCGTTTACGATTAATGTAGACTCGTGACAGCGATTCGTTCTCGCAGAGATATTCAAATTACAACGAGCCACGGTCTCGGCCAGTTTCGAATTCACTTGCCTCTTCAGGCAAGTCCTCCTCCGCAGAGCTGTTCTCCATTTTCTGCATTACTGACATGTTCAATCGCAGCAGTCTGGAAAATCGCCAACTCGAGCCACAGCGGAACGAATCTTAGCCTTATCGGAACTTGTCGGCGATTTTTAGCGGTGAACTTGACTCCGACAAAAGACCGATCATACATGTCACCGAAGATCCTTTATTCCTCTTGTGATTTCACGCTCGCTGTGCTCCAACAGCTTTTCGACGTATCAGCGTACGAGATTCGACCCAGAATCCGAACGGCCCTGGTAATTATTCGGGGAGCACGTTTTAATGGTGCACGCGTTGAGCTATTCCAGTCATACTCGCATTTCGATGATTAAATGAGACATTAAATCGAATGATCAGTTTCACGGTAAATTGCCGTAAATTTTGGAACAAGATCGAACGAAAGATGAATGAATTTTACGTACGTAATTATACTCCTCAGGTTTTTAACAAACCATGAAAATTGTTAAATTCGGTATCTTTGGAAATAGAAAAAATTGAGAATAGGATTTAATTTTCTGCGTTTCCTTTTTTTTTTTTCTTTGTTTGATACAATATTTCTGTTTCTTAAATTTTTACATTTCTAGTATATTTCAGAGTATGGCAAACGCACCTACTTCCAGCAGAGAGAGAGACATTTCAGGGAAATTAAAGCACAGGACAAATATCCCGTTCCCTTGTGTAATTTGTATAAAGTGACAGCTTGTTAAATAACATGTTCCATTTGCAAGGAAGGGAAAAACTGCAAACCTTAATTACGAGGATACGAAAAGACAAAGAACTCAAAGATCAAACGAAGATCAGTTTTATCTTCTGAAAAATACTGAATTTTAATGACTTTAGTAACAACGAGAAAAAAAACATTGCATCGTAAACAACTCTTTCTTCATCTTGTTCTCTTCAACTGTGTCTAAACGTGACAAAAACCCAAAGGTATCAAAGAATTCTAGAATGTTTAGAACCTTTGATGCCTATAATATTGCATAAAAAGTAATTTTGAAGAATTTTTTCTTACTCTCGTTCAACTATCTCTAAACATGACAAAAATCTAAAAATCAATTCCGTCTTTTGAAAAATTCTTAATTTCGACAACTTTAGTAGCTAAGAAGAAAAAATAGAATCGCTTCGAAAATGATTTAAAAAACTCTTTTTTTTTACTTTCGTTCAAACTATCTTTAAACGTAACAAAAATCCAAAGATCCAAAGAATTCCAAAATTACTAGAAACCTATGATAACAAAATATCTCCTGTCTAGATTAAAGAAAGGAATGCAAAAATACAGAGATATCAGAGACCAACGACAAGAGAAAATGAACGATTTAAAAATCATCTCGTTCAACTATCTGTCAAACGTGACGGTACCAGAGATCCAAAGACACAAAGAAGAAGTTCCAAAACCTCGGAAACCCGCGATAAAGTCTCTAGAGTCTAGAGAAACTGGTTCGCTCCGCGAGAAGAAACGAAGTAGGAAAAAGTGCATCGGTCGTTTGGACTTTTCTTTTTTTTTTTTTTAAGCGGAGAACAAGGCGAAACAATGGCGGCTAGATGCCGAGGATGCGTCCACGGGCGGTTTACTTGGAAACGCTCGGTGCTCGGCACAGTCGCTGACCCAAGCGAGCCGGCAATCTCTCATTTTTGCTTGGACAAAAGAGCGCTAAATCTTATTGTTCTTATGCCGGTAATTAAGGTGGTTGAATTAGTTGGCGATTGTTCTTCTGTCGCTCGGCCATCCCCCGCGGGGCTATAATAAATAAGATTCTTGAGAAATTTCTGACCGTGTTATTCCGCAATTCCTGTTTACGCTCAACGGACCACCCAGAGAGAAAGAGAGAGAGAGAGAGAGAGAGAGAGAGAGAGGGTGGGAGAGGGAGAGATGGATTAACGGCAGGAAAAAAGCCTGGCGGAACCCATCCCGCCGTGTTAATTGCAACTGTAACGAAGTCTTCTGTTCTTCGTTGCCGATTATTCAGCGCCAACTTGAAAAACTTCTCCCCCCTCCCCCATCCGCGGGGATTAATGTTTCGCCAACCTGTACTTTAAGTGTAAATTTTGCGTTTTCGCAGTTGTTTCGACGTTGCTCGTTCTCGCTTGAAACGTCCGTTCCTGTTTTAATTAGCGTTTCGCTCGACTCTGCGGAATCCGAGTCTTCTTGAAAAATATTTGCCTCCGTCTCGAAAATTCTGTCTTACGATAGCTTCGCGAGAATTGAAATTTTACATTTCGACAGTATGATGAATTTTTGTTGCAACGTTGTTTATCGATGATCTCTTTATATCTAGACTGCGGATTTCTATGCGTTTATGGGAAATTTAAGAATGCAAAAGTGCAGAGAGAGAGTATAAATTAAGCAAAAATATATGAAATATCGAAAGCAAAGTGCTTGTTCTAACGTTTAGTATAACTTGCAGTGATATTTTTAATTGTATTTAAAAACATTGCACAAAGATCCGCAGACTAGTTGTATCTTATGAAAGATTGTCTGTGGAAATGAACCTAAATTAAAGTTTCGATCATTCGTCTATTAATTGTCTGTGATGCAAAACTGAACAGTGCTTCGAGAAGCACTTTTATAAAGTCTCGATATACGGATATAAGGAATAGCATAACTGCATCAGTGACAATCAAAAATTGTCGACAATTTAAACAGATACAACTTCGCGAAAGAAGATCACGTGACGATCCATTTGGTCTCGTTTTAAAGTACGAAGCTTCCATTTTGACAGTTTCATGAGTTTGTTCTTTCCGGGCAGGATTTTATATGGTTTATATAACGAGCGCGAGAACTGAAAATACCTTTTTCTCGAAACTTGTCAAAAATCAAACCTGCGTAGACACACTAAAACATTTTTCTCGTAGCTAGATCTACCATCGTTTTGAAGATCGAAGTCTTCACTTTACGACTCGCGGTAAGATTTCTTTTCACCATTTTATCAAACTCTGAACGTAAGGGATTTCTTGAGTCTTTTTGTTCTTTAACTATGACATTCAACTTGTTCAAGAAAATGGCGAGGAAACGATCGTTACGGCAAGCTTTCGCAATTTCAGTCGCAAAAGAAAAGAAAAAGTTCAACGTTTTCACACGCGTTTGAATTTTCGAGAGAATTCTCGAGAGAAAAAGTATCCTCACTTTTTCATCGCTGCGTAATGTAAAAGTAGAGGCTTTACACGATCTCTCTTCACAAAGTTACGTCAGCTTAAATTCATCGATCAATCTCTCATGGTCGTACAGCTGCGTACAGTTGCGTTCTTCGCTGTATAAAATCGAGACGAATTACAATGGGCCACGTATAAATCAAGAATGATCGTGCAAGCGTTCGCCGTTTTCTTAATATTCGCCGTTTCGAAACGGCTTGGAGTTACGACGTAATACTTTGACTCTGGAACCGCAGTATTTCACTTTAGCCAGGAAACGTCGTCGTCGTCGTCGTCGTCGTCGTCGTCGTCGTCGTCGCCGTAGTCTCGTTTCGCGAGGCGGCCGTAGAAAACTTGCGATTGCAAAAACTTGTCTGGTCCTCGAGACAAAAGGACAAACTTCCCTGCTCCCGCAAGAGTTGCTGGCGACTTCTCCGTCCTTCTTTCATGCGGACTTTTTCAATTTCGCTCCACCCCTCTCTGTCCTGCTCACCCGACGGACGAACTTTCGGTGACAAGGCCTCTCCGTGTACCACGGCTCCCCGCAGAAACGCATTTCCGTGAAGCTCAGAGAGCTCGAAACCAACTTGGAGCACCAACCCGTCGATCCGGCGATAATCACCTTTTTCTTCCTTCTTACCTTATCTACGATTCATCTGTTCGCGTTCCGTGGACGTTTTGTTTTATATCGAAGCGTTTCTTCGGGTACTCGTCTTTTGAGAAGATGGATGATAACGGTTTTAATCGTTAGCCCTGGCCTCTGACACTTAACTCTGGTTTCAGCAGTCGTTTGGATATTATTTTTAACGCGAAAAAACTTTCTCGAGAGGTTGACTCACCTACTGATACGCGCCGATTTCTGTTTCAATTTTATAACTAAAGACTTTGAGAGGCAAGTCAGAATGTTGATTACGCTGAGATCTTCGAACTTTTATATTTCAATTTCGCACTCGGTTTAGAAAGGATTTGTAATACTTGAAAAAGACGTTTAATGTGAAATTCAACGGGAAATTTAAGAATTACGCATATACTAATTGAAGAATTTTTTTTTTAATACCTACGTTTAAACTTTAATTTTTGAGAAACGTTAGTGGGTTGAAAATGACCGAAGAGACGCGGCAGTTGAAATGATATAATAATATTAAGAAAGAAATTTCAAAATATAAGAAACCGTTAAAAATGTTAAACGATAATTAATTTGAAGATTAGAATGAAGAATTCGATCATGGACTTTTTTTGGAGGAACAGAAAGAACAGAGCCTGTTTCGTATTGCCTCTTGACAATAATTCTTGACAAAATGTGATAAACGTATGTCACCTGGTTCGAACTGAAACGTACGATTTCTACGTAATCATTTTCTCTCAAATGCTTCGATAATAATTCCTCCTAGATCCTCTGAAAACCTACAAATTTCTGTTTCTCTCTTTTCTTTCTCTCTCTCTTTTTTTTTGCTTGTTTTGTCTTTATTTTTTTTTAATTATTCAGGCGTAGCGCGTGTCGCCGTTCGGGGGGAAACGCGCGTCATTCATCTGCAACGCTTACATTACATTTGTTGTATATTTCCGCACAAACGCGACAACATGACGGTTGACTTCGTTCCCCCCTCCCCCCTTCCCACCCCCCTCCGCCTATCGTCCCTGCCCGATGCGTTTTGTTCGAATTTAATTTCATTTTGCTACTTCATGCGCTACAAAGGGTATTAAATTCCATTGCGTCGCGTTAAGTGAAGCATGGCGAGCAATTGCTGCCTCTCATTTTCCACGCATCGCGATACTATTTCCGAACGGAACTCTTTATTCCTCTGCCGCGGCCTGCACGACACAATCGAATATCGTCGCGTCGGCCGTTTGTCATTCGGTTCGGGAACTGACGAACCATCGCGAAACTGTCGAATCGCCCTTTCACCATCGGATATGAATTTCTTTGCACTCGTTTTCCCTTTTCCTTTTTTTCTTTTCCTCCTTTTTTTCATTTTCTTTCTGTTTTTACCTAAGATTCATTCTTCGAATCGTTCAGGCACTAAGGTATTACGATCGTCCCTTCTCTTTTCGGACGAAAGAAATCGCTCGGAGAAAGAATTTGATTTTTCTTTATTTTTTTCTTGGGACAAAGAAAGAATTCGCATTTTCGTATGTGAGGGTAATTTCAAATTCAATAAAATGATCCATAGAAAGAATTTCCTAGTGAAAAGGATTGAATATAGGTTTCTAAGATTTGCATCACGTGCCCTTAAATGCGCTACAATGATCACGAGTGCGAAACGAGTGTTAGACACATAGTTGGAACTATCGACGATTAAAGCATAAAATTTCAATCAGAGTCATTAAAATAGAAAAAAAAAAAAAAAAAAAAAAATATAGAAAACTCTATAATACGATAGAGTACAAACACTTTTGTTTGTATGTTTCATAAGAAATCATTTAAATCTCTAAAAATACACTATTTCCCGCCTAATAAAACTTCTAAGAGAATTGTAAATTTCGATCATTTTAATAGTGTTAAATACGCTCTCGCTGGAAAGTCGTAGAATTATCGCGGATTTGCCAAGTCATTAACAAATGATTCGAAAATGGATGTTGTCTGTTCTCAACAAACATAAACACATTCGCTTCAACACATTCGCTTTAATGCTAGTGTGCGTCCCACCCGCAGTTCTTTGTTATTTAGGGCGATTTAAGATTCTCCGATCCGATAACCAAGCTATAGAAGCTAATCGTTGTACTAATCATATAGATTTGTCTTCAGACTTTTAGAACATTTGTTACGGAATTATTCATTTGATTTACTTTCACTTTTTCCCTCTGTTATTTATTGTATTTATGTATTTATCGTACGTATGATTATTTATTGCGTACATTATTTATTGTATTATTTGTTGAATATATGACTTGTAAATTTCTTTCATTTCCAACGTTATAGGCACCCGCCCTATAATCTGATTCCAAATATATAAATAAATGAATAAACAAAGATAATGGGGATAGTGAATAGAACCTTTCAACTATTTGATCACAGATTTACAACTAAGTGAAACTAGTCATTTAAACTATGTTACAACGTATGTCACATTACGAACGTTATTTATCGACCGACATATTCTACGTCAAACGATTATAATTGACAATATGTATCAATTCTCCAACAGTACGATTAATTGGCTCCATGTTGTTTAACATCGTCTTATCCCGTTTTGCTCACCAGTTGCAAGTGTATATCAGTATTGTTGACAGCAGTTAAGTTTCATTTAACAAATTATACGGTGAAAGGTAGTTTCGTTAAAAATGAAAAAAAAAAAAAAAAAAACAGAAGTATCGCGGGGAACCGTGTAATCAAAGAAGCCTATAAAATATACAACTTTCACAGGAACTTTCAACTTGAATATTACATCGTTTGAAAGTTGCTTGTGACCTTTCTCTCCTCTATAATTTTCCAAATCTTTCGATACAACGTATTCACCAAACCCACGCTCACAATGAGCAATTAAACTTTCTAAAATTAATTTCTTATTAATATTTATCCATCCCCATCAGTTCTTAAACTGTGTGCAAATTGAATAAATTTCTAGTTTAGCGGCTTTTTAGCAATTCTGGCAATTTCGCTACTGTTTCTTTAAACGGTAAGCTCGTGTTATCATTAAATCGGTTTGGAAAGATTGAAAATAGTTATACAGTGCTTGTTATTTTTTTAAACAGAAAAAAAATATCGTATTGAAGAAATTGTAATAGAAGGCAGAAATAGTCGCTAAGCCAGAAATTTGCCAGAAACCTGTCAATAAGAAGAAGAAAGAAAGAAAGATTCTCTAGAAGCGCATCCGCCTCCCTCGACAACTGACCAAACAAAATCCCACCGTTGCGCGGTCAGTTAACAAACAATGCCACTGTGTCTTTCCCAGTGCAAGCATCCAAACAAACGTGTGTCGCTGAAAACACACGTACGACTGGAAACGACGAAATAAACTGCCGAATCGGGACCATCACCGCAGTGATCGTCTCGATCCTCCTCCAGTCTGACGAACGTCGTCTCAGCGAAAATTCGTCCAGCTAGATGTACGCTAGAGAACGCGAGAGAGAAAGAGATCACGAGAGAATACGGGGCCTCGGCCCTGATCGAAGACCATCGGCCGTTTATCAAATATCCGCAGTTAATCCAGTTAGGTGCAATCCGGCAGCGACGACGCCGCCGGATTGTAAAGAGGACTTTGGTTGAAAGGGAGGCGGACGAGGAGATAGGGGCGTCCGCGCGGATAGCGAGCCGCTGATTGCAGCCCAGGGTAATGACGGGGGCCGGCAGGGGTGAGCAGCAGCCTGGAAGTAAGTAAAAATTTAAAATTTAGTTACCGGGCGCGCTGGCGTGCGTCCGACGGTTTGCGAATGCCGCGGATGTGGGACAGGATGAGTCAGCGCGCGTGCAAGCCAGCAACCAGCAGGCGAAACACCGGATCCCGCGATACAGCGTTTCTCAAACTTTTCCCCCAGCCCCCTGACACACGTATTCTGACTGAAATGTAGACCGGCTTCTACGTGGCTCCTCTGAATGTTGAGATTAATATGCACGAGGTAGAAGAAGGTCTCAGTAAACAGAAGTTTGTTCACTCTCGCAGGGCGAGAGAGAGAGAGAGAGAGATGTTATTTAAAAATTCGGCAACTAGTAGTTTTTATAGATAGTCATTTTTGTAACGGTGTGTTATTGATGCAGGTAGTGAGCAGTAACTATGCGGAAAATATTTTCCCTCTGTGGGGCATACGAGTACGTAACTTTCAAATTACAGAAGGTTACTACGATTGTATTATATTACAGGATAATGTAGTATGAATTTTTTACATTTTTATAGTATGATGAATTGTGGAATAGTAATACATTTGGATATACCAGTAGTAATGGTCCTCATTGGTCAGACGCTCGAAGGTTTTGACTTTCGATAGAAGATTCTAGATATTGATCATTCTCAGATGGAAAAATATTAGAACAATTGAATTGATTGAACTGAATAGGAGGTTAGTACTACCATAGTATTATATTATAGGATAATATAGTATAGATCCTATAAATTATTATGGTACTTTAAAAGTTGTTAATTGTGAAAGAGTAACATATTTGGAAGTATACCGAGAATAAGTAGTAATGGTCTTCATTCAATCAGACACTCTAAAGTAACTCGAAGGTTCTGACTTTTCACACAAGATTCTAGATACTGATCATTTTCAGATGAAAAATATCACAACAGTTGAATTGATCTGATTCTTTCTTTTCTTAAAAATAGAACATCTTCCATATGTATCCCATTTTTTCATCTACATTTTAAATGAAATTCGTTCGAGTATAATATTATTTGCAGATTAAAATAAATTCCAACTTCGGAAACGATAAGAAACGATGTCGTTGAAGGCAGACTCACTTGGCCGCATTATACCGATGTCAAAATTAGGCAGTCACTGGAACAGAGGCAGGCGAATTTTGTTCCGGAATGGCAACAGGATCCGCGTAAAATTCCGCGTTTCCGTCGACTGTAATCTCAGCCAATTAGATCGGGCATTTCGGAGTCAGAGGGAACGAGCGGCCGCGGCACAAGTGGAATTAGACGTGAGTAGCCAGGCTCGTTTATCGTCCGACCTCGGACCACCGTGCTGGCAATATACGCTGCCATAAATGTAGAACAGCAGAAACTCTTATATTTAAATTATCCTATTTGCCCTTTGTACTCTGCAATTCTACCTGGGTCACGCGGTCAACGCTCACGAAAAATAACCGCGACCAAGCCGGTCGCTCATGTGTTTTACAGGAAAATATCCTGACGAAGAAAAAATTTTCTTTATCGAATTCTGATTGGAATCTCTCGCCACTCTGCGTGTATTCTTATATTCTTGAATTTACATTAGAACCGTCAGCATAACTAAGATGATGTCTTTGAACGAAGATGTCTCGAAGATTTAAATTTATTCGAAGCAAAATTTTTCATCTTCAATGCTCACCTTTGAAGAGCATAATTGCATCAGTGAAAAATAGTCTATGATTTAAACTGGTATAACTTTGTAAAAACGATTATATTACGAAGATTAAATTATAAAGATTAAACAATAGTTTTTACTTGGTTTCATTTTGAAGCGTGAAACCTCTTCTTTGACAGTTTGTTTTTTTTTTCTGGAAATGATTTTACATCGCGTAGCGGATGAAAAAGAGAGATTCCTTTTTCTCAAAAATTGTAAGAATTCAGACCCGTGTAAAAGCATGAAGAAATTGTTTTTAAAGTATTAAAAATTTAGTTATGAAATCCACTATTGAAATTTTCTTTTTACACAGCTGTATGATTTTCTCCCATCGTTTTATTAAACTTTGAATATCAGGGTGAAACAACAAGAAATCTTAACATGTAATCCTATCGTTCAAAGTTCAAAATAAGATAGTGGGAGAAAAAGCGTACAGCGCATTATCTTCAAGATAACGATGAATCTAGCTACAGAAAAGATTTTTCACATCTGAATTTTTATGACTTTCGAGAAAAGAAAGTCACACGATGTTACTTTTCTCCCATATTTTCAACGCTTTTCTCATTGTCATTGATACAATCACTATTGTATTTCGAGTAACAAGTTCAGTCACGTTTTTCTGAAGGAATCATCGAGCATGAGATGAAAATAAAAAGAGTTCAGATTTCTCGTTACTTCCGTTGTTAAATGCAAAACGGACTAAACAATTTGATCGGGGCCAACCTCAAATTCCCCGAAACCAGCCAAGGACTAGTCGAATCTTGATACGAATTTGAGAAACGCTGACACGCGAGAGGGGGAGAGAGGGGGGGGGGGGAGAGAAGCGATGGCATCGCAAGGGTGTAAGCTTTAATAAGGGCTGCCGAATTTCACACTGACTTGGTTCGCCGCGGATCCAAGGGAAAGGGAAGCTCGTCGGATCTGCTCGGATCGCAGGAGGGACGGTGCAGAAGGGGTGAAAGAGAAATAGAGAGAGAGAGAGAGAGAGAGAGAAGAATCGGGGGGAGTTGAAGAACGAAATGGGAAAGGAAGGCGTGCGAGTGATCGGCTAGAATAAAGTCTCGCGTCCTAAGCACCACGGCTCTAAGCGTTTCTCCACGCGGCGCACGCTCGCCTAGCCGATCAACAGCCAGATTATTAGAGTATTAGAACTTGTCTCATAACTCACGAGCCTAATGATCTTTGACCCGGCCCGCTCGGCCATCTCTCCAACATTCTGTATTGCCTTTGACGCAGTACACGATATATGTGTGTTTTCCTTGCGAACGTTTCCCTTCTCTTTGTTTCTTTCTTTCCTTTTTTTTTTTTTTCTTTTTTGCTTGGATTGGATGTGAGAGTTGTGTAGGTTTTCCGATCGAGCGAACCTCGAGGGAGGAAAGTTGTCCCATATCTTTGCTCCACCTTGATCTCGTGTGTCTCTTGGACTCTCGTCGATAGTCCTCGTGACCGAGCAGATTGATTCACCTTTCAGTAAAAATTATTACTCCGAGAACGAAACGAAAAACGTTTCTCGTCTGATAACCAAAGGAAATGAATAAACTCTCGAAATCATCTTCCAACGAAAAGTCCCCCAACTCGGCGAGCCTTAAACCGCAGTAAAAATCCGTGGAAACTGGGACCTCGACGGCGGGTTGGCAGCGAGAGAAGCAAACAGCTGCGTTGCGGGGAGCGGCGTTGCGTTCGTGAGGCTTGCCTCGGCGAGTCGAGCGTTACCACGCACTCGCAACAGGATTGTTTTAATGCCATTTAAACTAATCGAATTAGAGAATGAATCAATGTGACGATACGGAGCGATAAAAGAGGGTGGTGGACGAGGGGGGGAGAGGAGGCGGAGGTGGCGGAAGGTTGGATAGGGGGTGGCTGGATGGATACGCAAAAGGGGGCGCATGGATGTGCAACAACAACCCCCGTGCTGCAAACTCCGCAGCTGCCAGGCACAGCGACCGCTCGACCGGAAGTAACGCGACTACTGCCTACTATGTATCTCCGTCTCTCTGATCCAACGTCACTCTGCCTTTCTCTCTCTCTCTCTCTCTCTCTTTCTCTCTCTCTCTCACTCTCTCTCTCCCTTTCCTTCGTTCCCTTCTCTCCTATCTCTGTCTCAGTTTCTCCCTTTGTTTTTCTCCTCTCCTCTCATCTATCATTCGTTCCATCGTCCCGTCTCTGTTTAATCGTGTTGCATCCGTTGTATCTCGTTTCTCTCGCCTAGCTGTGTTCCTCGTTCTTCCATTCTCACTCCCTTGGCCGCCGCAATTCGCACACCCTCCCCTCCCCCCCTGTCATTTACATGCGCGCACGTGGTACGAGCGCGTAACCACTCGCCTAGACGCGTCTAGGGACGAATTCGTTTGCGCTCGTTCAACCCCCCCCCCCCCGGAAACAGTCTCCTCGACACCTCTCCTCAGAGAAGAAGTCGCCTTCGAATCACGAGAGCGTGGAAAAGCGAAAGGAGAGATCGAGATACGCGTGTACGTATGTACGTATTGGTTCGCGGAGAAACAGCAAGTGGTAAGAGTGAGATTAAAAAGACGAGGTACTTAGGACATTGGTACGAGGTATATACGTGCATGGACGAGATGATTTTCAGGAATAGAGATAGGTTACGTGTATTCCGTGTTGAAAAATTGGAGGTGTGAAATAAAGTCGAAGGGAACGTTAGCAGCTACGCTGAATGTTTAATATTTTGATATTCTCCGATCAAAAAGTATTCTTTGTCAATGGCAAATATCGTGAATCTTTTTTTTTTTTCTCTTGTGACTCGACTGAACGTAATTTCTTCTCCCTTTTTTCATAGAGACGTCGAGAACAAAAAGATATTAAAAATAAAAATTGTCAACTTTCCAACGAACGAAATTCTTTTTTTCTCCTCTTTCTCCGCTGTCCTTTTCTAATCGTTCTACGCGTGAACAAATCGTTGTCATTTGCACCGGCCGTGCATCGTTTGCCACGCGAATTTACTCAACCATTTGGAAAGCCCGTCTTTGTGATTTGACGCGCGTGGCGATGTCAGATGTTTAAAATTACGACTCCCTGGCCGGATCGTCTGGTATCGGGCTAATCCAAAAAAACGTTCTTGCGTCGAATCGAATTTTTTCTAGCTGGATAGAGTCGCACGTGTCAGTCTCTCGCGGTCCGACTGCCAACCATGCCTTTTAAAATTGAAACTCGATTTAACCGTAGGAACCGTGAAAATACTCGGCGAACGACGATCGACCTGCGGATTCCATAAATTTCGTTCGCCGCGTCATTTCTTGCAGATATTATTGTAAAATTTCTCCTCGACCAGTTAGAGGGTGTAACGAAAAATGAATTTATCGCAAAAGTCTTTCATCTCCTTGAAGAATTTATCTGTTCATTATATTAAATGAATCTTGGATGAATTTTTATAGCGTGCATCGACGAGCATCGCGTTAATTTTTTAGAGCGTTAAATATAATATATTTGAAGATCTTTAGATTGAGAACAAATTTGTGACATAATATTTTTTGGAGGTTATGCACTCACTTAAGTAAAATAAATATAATATCTGAATTCCATCCTGCATTCGTTCAAAATACGTCTGTTGAATGAAAAAGCAGGAAAATGATAAAAACGTAAATTAATCCTCTCCTCCGACATGATACCAAATCACCGCGTTCCCCTTTTTTGATAATAAAGAGAAAAATCGGAAATGGTAGAAAAACGTGGTCGACACTTTCAACCCTTTCGTCGAGCGTCAAACGACGTCGAGTGTCGAAAATGCCCGCACTCGCCGCGCGGAATAATAATAATAATTGCGATGGATTATAATATCACTACACGCACTTAAACATCGAATTAACCCACGCCAAGACACCCTAGGCTATATTGAGAGTAATATGCCTATTACACGTCTTTCCTCTGTCCTCCCTCTTCGGCTGTTCTCCACGCCAGTAAATTACGCGCGCCCCGTTTTCTCATTAACGTGCGTGCGTGTGAATCGCCTATAACCCTTGCCTGTTCGTACATCCAAAAAAAANAAAAAAAAAAAAAAAAAAAAAAAAAAGAAAAACGAAAAAAAGGAGACAGAAAAAGGAGGAAAAAGGGAATAAAAATAAAAGTAAAACAAACGACGCGCCCCTTCGACGCGAACAGCCGCGAAACGTCGATGTAATTAAATTCCTTTGGCCGATTATTTTGTCGATCGCCGTGCACGCGTCGAATTTGCATTTTCAATGAACGCTGACGCCCGTTTAAATCGATCTCCTACGAGCTTATAGCGAGCATATTTCAGGAAATTTCTCCTATATATCTGCGCTAGAGAGTTTCAAGGTTACACGAAATTTTACAGGAAAGTGTTGACTACAAATGGAAGAAAGTAATCGATGTTGTCACGTGTTGCGGAAAGTTTTAATCGGAGATTGAATATTGCGATATCGAGGGAGGAAGAAAACGCAAGAGATCGTAATGATCTCTCAATCCGTTTCTTCTTAACCGTTTCACACGCTTTTAAAAATACACGTCCAACTCGAACCATCTTCTGGACCGCTGGATCGTCAGTCCACAAGTTTCATAAATTCCTGCGTTACTCCTAGACGAATGAAACGGAGAAAACAAGGAAACCCTCCGTCTGCAATCCGCCAATTTCGACCTCGTGACTCTCCGAATCTTGCCATATGAAAGCGACGAAAGATCATAGGCGCTCGACATAGGATCTCGATGGCAAAGGCGAGGAAAGCAAGGGAGAGCTGCTTGCATCGAGGACGATCCGCGGCTGGCTATTCGTAGCTGCTGGTGGTTGCAGCGGTCGTCGTCGGGCTTCGGGGGTTCGCGGCGCGCATCGAGCATCGCGCTGATCCAACCCTCCGAAAAAGCAGCCGGCGAGAGGCCGGCTGCAACCCTCCTATCGGCATCGCTCCGCCCCGTGCCACCACTCTGGCTGCACCCCAATAGTGGCACCGCCGAGTATAGTCGCCTATAGGGCTGCACCGAGCACGTCGATGCACCGCCACGCTGCGTCCCTTTCGCAACCCTTCGCCGGTCCATCCATCCGTCTGTCCGTCCGTCCGTCCATCCGTTTTGCATCCCTACCAACCAGATCTGCATTCTACGCGCCATCCATCTCATCCGCGCTGCGAGCCAGCTGCCGACTCGAATGTCGTTGCTGTTAACTACTCGCGGATATTTCTCCTTTCGAGCGGCCTTCCTCGCCTCCCGACAAACCCACCCCCTCACCCTCCGCGCTCATCTCCTTTCGTTCATCTCAACGATGTACATAACCGTTCTTCCCTTTTCTTTTCACCTCCCTGTTGCTCCTCTCTATCAGACGCGCACGTGTTTCCTCCTGGATGCATCTCCCGTCTCTTTCCACCCAGCCCCTTCTTTCCCTCTCGCTATCTTCTCCACCCCCGTAGTTCGCGGAGCGCCGCGTGCATGGAAATCTCTATTAGGAACTTCCATTTTTCTGCCACAATGGCTTCTCTGCTGCCCCCTTTGCCACGCAAAGTGTGTGTGTGTGTGTGTGTGTGTGTGTGGATCGCGAGGGGGGACACAGCAAACGGCGATGGGACGCGACTTCTCCGGGATGGCCTTTCGTTATTGCGGGACAAGGAGACCGGCAATCGCCGCGCGAGGTCGCGCTTATCGTGATTAAAAGTCTCGCTGCTAGCGCGCATCTTTAATCAACGTTGGTCCAACGTTTCCTTTGAGAAACGACGGTTTTTTTCGTTGCTTTTTGTTTACGGAGATGGTTTCAGCAACCAGACGGAATAGGTTCGCTAGAAATTTCTGGGTTAGGTATCGTTGATATCATTGAATATTTGTTCAATCGATACGAGGGAAAGAATTAAATTGAGGGGAAAAGTAACGTTGGTAATTATTCTTCCTCTTTGTCAACTTTACCTTTCAACTTTACACGTTAATACATTTGGAGAAATGTAAGATACAAGTAGTGATTGTTCCAACGAGGATGGAATAGATTCACGCGTTTTTGCTAAAAACTTTTGATAGAAAGACCCAATTCTGGGTATTGTCGTCGTATCGAATCAATTGAAAAGAAAGAAAAATTATTCTTCCTTTTTGTCACGTATTTTTCGTTGATCGACTTCTGCGTTGTGAAATACATTTAAAAAAAAAAATGAGAACCTTCGTATAAAAGGATTTTGTTACAGGGAATAAATACAAGTATACAAATAAGCGCAAATAAATAAATACGATGATAATACTTTTATCACAAGTTTATTTAAAGAAAAGGCAAGTCCAAAGAAATAAACAGATACAATTAGTTATCTCACAACCAGTGTAATTACAATTTATTTATTTTATCTTTTCTTTTCAAGTTGATGTTGGTAATAAAAGAAAATACTCGTTTGAGCATTGGCAACTCGTTTCCTTTTTTCACGTTTATATCAAGATACGCGGGATATCCAATACATTAGGGGATAAATAGAAGTCCTGGTTTTTGTAGGCCAGATACTCGACCGAACGAACGAAAACGCTGGCGAACCGTTAATTTGAATATTGCTGAGGCGGATTTCTGCGCTTTGAGCTTTTCGCGTTTCCCGGTCCGCTATTCGACACATCCGACGATGGAGCCACGTAATTTCCCGCGGAAAAATCTCCATATCGAATTATTATTCACCCAGCGTTACAAACATTTGTTCGATCTCTCTGTTGCAAATATTTCTCCCTCGTTAACGAAAAATCCAGAAGTACATACCACCGCGGATTTCAGCAAACCTTTGCAAAGCAACGTCTACACATTTCCCAAATTAATCATCGGAAGACGGTCGTTTCGCTTCTACCAATTTCTCTCTCGGCATCTCAAAGGGGCAAACTCAAAAGTACTTCGTTCAATGACAAGAGTCAGTCTCTCCGATTCATGGTCCAAATGTACACGGTGAGCCGCCCGAGAGTAGAATCTGAACTAAGAGTTGTTAAAAATAATCAAGATTCTCTTTTAAAAAGATCCATCGAAATAGATTACCGTACGAGATTTTGCTTTGACAATTTTTCTTTTTTAAATCAAAGTCTCTTCAAACCAAATATCATTTTCGCGTAAACGACCTGAATCCTACGATGTTTCATTCCGCGATCTATAAAAAGAATCGATCGCACGGAATCACGTTGTTCCAAAGATCGACTAATTTTGTCTCGGACGTAATCGACAGTTTCAGATGCGTCACCCTGTACGCAACGCTCCATTTTCAATCGCACGGTACTACCGCGTCTTCTAACGCGCAAGCGGAACGTTAGAAATATCACTCGAAAGCAAAGCCGTGCCCGAAGGCAAGCATTTGCCAAAAATAAGTTGCAACGTTCGGTCAGTCGCGGAACTTGTCCAGATCTCGGCCAGGGACGATCTCTATTCGCGCGAACCCGTACGAACTTCGCATGAACGAACGTAGCTTAAAAGACACCTCCTTCTCCTCTGGTTAGAACGATCCAGAAGCATCTCCACGGCGAGCGCGTCTCCCCTTTCTACCCTCTCTCCGCCCCTTGGCCCCTTGGAACGTTGCTGCTACCCGACGTGATTCACGGGTGAAGAGGACACATCGACTTTAAACCTCAGGCAGACGGGCAACCTCCAGACTCTGGCGCGGAGTCTCCTTTCATTAGTTGGAGTAGGAAACCAGCCAGTCAGCCAACCAACCAACCTACCTACCAACTAACCATCCATCCAACCACCGCAACGACCTACCCACCACTACCAGCTCTGCCATCATCACCGACGAGGCCAGGCTTCCATGATCCACTCTCGTTTCTGGCGCCCGGCTCCTGATCTTGCGTGCGGTTGACTCGTTTTCAATGAATACAATGCCGGGGCAGATCATATTGAATATGAAAACGGGAAATCAACGAGTGCTCTCCCTCTCTATATCGTTTCAACGTCTCTCTCTCTCTCTCTCTCTCTCTCTCTCTCTTCGTCTGTCTTTCTTCATCGTTCTTCCGTGTCTCTGTTTCTGTCTTCGTTTCACCCTTCGTTTCGGCTGTTCAGCAACGGAGCGAGCCTCCGAGTCGCGGGATTTCCACGGGACGCGGCTTTGTCGAAAATCGAGTCAAAGAGACGCGAGGAAGAGAGAGAGAGAGAGAGAGAGAGAGAGAGAAAAGGGAAATGATACCGTGTCCGAGCTACGGTCTCCGTGAAAATCACCGGCAACGACACCGCGGACGCGGCTTTAATCGTCGGATTAGCGGCCGGGGCCCCCCTGCTGCTTTCCTGGTTAACCCGGATCGTGGAAAACGCGCGCGCTGTCTACGAGATCTGTCTCTTCCTAAACGAAAGCTCGCTGGCTTTTTCCCCCGCGGCCACTTGGCGCTTTCTTGCATTGTCCCATGGATGTCGCTGGAAGCTTCGTATCGAGGCTTCCACGAGTCTTTGGCTTGCAAAGTCTGTGACTGCGCGGCGGGATTTCGAGAGGGATTTGCATTTGGATATAAATTTGATAACTTTGGAGAAGTTTTAGTGTCATTTGTGCGGCCACGTGAAATATTACGAAAGCTTGTAGTAATTTAAAATTTGGGAAAATTCAGGGAAAGTGGGTTATTGGGAGGCTTGGAAAGATTCTTCTAAAGAAGAAGCAAAGTATCTCTTCGTCCTTCAAACTTTGTTTTGAATATTCCACTAACCGTAACGATATAAACTAGGCAAAAAGTGAAAAAAGGAAGCGCAATCACGAAGGGTTTGCCGCGATTTATACAACGATATCGCGCGCAATCATCGTGGAGGCTGAGTTTCGAAATCGAGCGAACAAGAGAAAGAGAGAGAGAGAGAGAGAGAGAGAGAGAGAGAGAGAGAGGAGGAGAAACGAGCAAACTGTTAACGATTTCGTCTGGATTGTGTTTTCTTTGGCCCGAACCACACTCCCTCCATATTTCGTTCCCGTGGTCTCCGGCGGCAAACACACTTCGTTAGGCGATCCACTCTCCGTTGTTTCCGAGCGCTGGCAAACTATGCACTTTACCCTCTAAACAACCAGTACCTTTAACCCACTTACAACCCTAACGTGCCGTAGACACGTATTCACGGCCAAAGTCGGCGCACGTAGTTTTATTCGTGTCACGAGACTACTGCTGTTTTATCACCAACAGACCATAACATGCTTCTCTCTCCCCTCTTCTCTCTTGTTTAACATGGTGGATTATTAAAATTTCACGGGATATAACGAACATTGGATTTGTTAGATATTTAATTACGATTTGATAGGGTGGAAGACAAATTGAAGACTAATGCAAGATTAATACAAGGATGTCTGATTTTTTCGAGACACTTAGAATGCAATTTTTCCAAGTGTTTCCATGTTCCTTTGATAGAATAACAACCACCACTCTCGAAGTAACATTTACGACGATACTCGACGCGGCTGAAACGCAAATTCTATATATAATACTCTCCTCCCCTCTCGTCGATTCAGCAATCATCAGCTACCCCGATTACATCCATCCTTTAACCCCAGCCCAAACGGCGTAAAACAAACGGCATCCAACCCCAAGAATCAATCAGACCTCAATCGAAAACCTCGCTGGCCTAAATCGAATCCATCAAACTCCCAAATCTTGAATCAGAGAATCCCACGAGAGGGAAAAACAATTTCCGCTTGTCGAGAGACGACGTTCTCAGGGGCCGAAGCAAAGGGCCTAGCACGTCAAAGCGGAACGCGCCATCTTCAGTTGGAGCGTCGGCTAAGAGAGGACGGCTCGTGGAGAAAACGTAACGCTAGAGGAGCGTAAAAGAGGTTAGCAATTAACTTTCCAGATTCTTCAATGGGGCGTGTGGCGCTTGCGGATGGAAAAGGGTAAAGGATTGTGGAAGGAACGCACGTCCGATTGGTTTACAGTGTAATAGGACGTGAGTTGGGTGAGTTAGGTCTAACGATTCAGGTTAGGTGAATTAAAAATAAAAATGCAGGTCCAGCTTCCGTTGGAACGCAGTCCCCTCAGAGCAAGAAATTTCGCAAGAAGCTTAAAAAAAAAAAAAAAAAAAGAAACAAGAAACAGTCTCCACCTGCGACCCTGTTGGAAACCGGGCCAGCGAAAGGGCCGACGCGGGAGAAACGACGAGCGACGAGCGACGAGCGACGCTCACGAGCTGAGAGTAGAGGAGAGGAGGTAGCCGAGGAAAGCGTAAGATCGCCGGAGCAGAAGGGAAGGTTGGTAATTAGCTTTTTCTAGATTTTTCGACGGGACGTAGGCATACACACCTAGGTTGGGGTGCGCGGGAGAGCATCGGGCGGTGAGAGGTGGACTGGTTTCACAAGCAGATGCTCGATTCTTCGGGGATGCTCTGGCGCGGGGCGAAGGCAAAGGCTTCTGTTGCCTGCCGGTGCGCTCCTCGACGTTGTCGCTACTGCTGCCGATGCGGCAGCCGCTTCCGGCTGGCCTCTTCAGCCGTTCGTGAGTGGGGAATCCGACGTCGACAGTCGGCGTACAAAGCTTATTATGCCGGCTCGGCTCTCTTCAGGGCCCCAAAGAGCATGGGCTCGTGCTCGCTGTGCCATGCCACGAGTTAACTTGATGGCACTCGACGAACATCCTTCCTGTCTACATCCTCGATTCGGCTATGCGAGAGCCTTCTTCCCGCGCTACCTCCTTAACTCGTTCCCACTCTTCTTTCCATACGATGCTCCTCTCGTTTCGCCCTCCTCCTCCTCCCCCTCCTCCTCCTCCTTCTTTTTCTCCTCCTTCTCCTCCTTCTTCTTCTTTTCTACCGAATGTCGTGATGTACCGAGCGAGGTTACCTTCTATCGTACGCTCCTCTCTCCGCTGTCAGCGCTCCGTGTCCCTTTTGCCGTCGACCAAGCGTCTTTATTCCCGTCTTTCACCGTCTCGCTCGCGATTTTTCCTTTTCGAAGCTCGACCCAAATAGCATCGCTTTCAACCCTTCGAGGCGGCGAGTGGAGAAATCCTTTTGCTAATTGGTCGCGTGACGGAGTCTTTACCTGGAAAGATTACCATTTTGCGTGAACGCTTGCGTAAATTCATGTCGTAGAATCTACAGGGAGGATCGCTTTATCTACGATAACGACACAAATACGTAGAAATTCTAAAGATTCTAGAGACCGTCGCACCATCAAGAAAATGAGAAACACCCACAGCGGAGTAATTGTTACAACTTTTGAAACGGATGAAGCGCGCAACAACAAGTACAATGTCGTCGAAGAGAATTTCAAAGGAAGGGTGGTACGTTCGTTATCCTTAACCTTGAGAAAAGAAACAAATATCTATTTTTAGCGAGGAGCTAAATTCTCCCTTGGCGAATGTTCGAAATGCCTGAGTCGTCAGTTTTTGAAATTGGGGGAGAACACGCGGACAGCGACGGACGAAAGTCATCGCGCGCCGACGCGGGCGTCGATCGGCAAATGGCAAGTCAACAAACTTCCACCATTATTTACAAGCATTATCGCGCCGAGCGTGCGTAAACAGGGATATTTGGCCTGGCCTACTGTAGCCAGCTGAAAATCGCCCGCTGACAAATCACCACGGCGACGGCAAAACGCGAAAAAGCCTCGACTAAATTTGCTTGTCTTTTAAGCGGGTAAATACTTTTCCCATCGAGCGAGTCCCGGACACGAGTCTGTGTTTGCACGGCAACGCGGCCGTTCAACGAATTTGCTGCTCGATAAACGATATTATATCCGCGAATATGCGCTTAATGAATTCCCCGTTTAATGGAAACTTGCGCCGTTTAGAAATTGCGCCAGCTGGAGCATTTCTATTCTATTTTCGTCTCCGAAACTATATGATTTTTCACACGATCGTTGCGAGTGGTTAAAAAAATATTTTGCAAGTGGAATTTGTAATGGTCCGTTCGTAAGACAGATATTCTCGAGCAAATAATCTGAACGATTAAACGAAGAAATGAATAAACGAGGAAATTTAATTCCAAATGTACGTTCCAAAATGGAAATACCCTTCCCTTTTAATCTCCGTCTATTTGGTCACTGCCTCGAAACAGTGCAAGCGTTTGTCACTTTCAAACTTGAACGAAATCGTTTCTAAATCCCAGATAAAAACATCTTCGTCAACGCCGAAATTCCGAAATTGAAAGATGTCATTGTCATCCAACGCAAGTGTCGCGCACCTCGTATTGTCCGAAACTTGCACAAACGCGCACATGTACGCGCCACGACGGTTCAACCAAGGAAAGTTTCACCTCGCGCCATCTACCATAACAATTTTCCACGCGTTCACGTCCACCGAGACCAACCGCGCGTAATTTACAGAGATGTACATGTACATATTCCGTGCGCGTCCGGATCGCTGGATGAGGGAAGAAGAGACGTAGGAACAGAACGAAAGCCGAAAGAAATGGAAGAGAACCGATAGCAATAACCGGAGGAGGGAAACAATTGGATCGCGCGGATGGTGTGCCGGAGAGCTCTGTGGCTCGACTGATCGCCTTCTACCTCGAAAAGCCTTATATAGGCTTCCCCGAATTTTGTGGTCCACTTAACTAGAAAACCTGGTGCTTATCCGACTCCGGAGCCGCTGCAAAATTACACGCTTCGGCTTATCAAGCCGTGAAACTGGTATTAAGCGTCAGACGAACGAACGCGCGGGCGCTCCTGCACGCGCGCGAGGAACCTTCGCCGGAGTGCTGAACCCGGAATGCACCAGTAAGCTCGTTTCCTAGGGTTCCTGCTATATAACTATGTATATATACACGGATATCGTTCACCTGACCGACCACCCTGACTTTTCGATCGGAACACCGTCCGTGCCGAATCCATCCCCGTTCCTCGTGGACAACCACACCCTCCTCCCCTTTATCCTCTCCTCTTTCACTCCTTTCCCCGACACTTTCTTCTCTCGACTTTTTCGCTTTCTTTTCTCCTTCTTCTTCTTCTTCTTCTCTTTCTTCTTTTTTTCTTTTTTTCTTTTTTTTTTTTTGTTTTTTTGTCCCAGAAAGAACTCCATGTTTCGAGCACTCGAATATCGGAGGTCGCGGTAATAGCAGGAGACAGCGTTTGGTAGGTGAAACGAGGTTTGATCTGAGGGTAGATTTGGGAATATTTTGGCTGAATCTGTGAGAAGTTCTGGGAGAATTTATATCACGACACTTGACTCTAAATTTAATTTGCTTACAGGAATTCGAGAGTTGATTATGCAGTTAATTTGTACGTTTAATTTGAAGTGGGAACATTTCTAACTCTGTAACGATAAAACTCTCGACACTATCGACAGTAAATTTAAACCCTCTGACAAGTATCTACATCTCGATAAATTTATATAATTTTTGGTTATCTTAGTTAATTTATATTTATATAACATACATTTTAACGAATACAGGAATAATGTTCCAACTCGATAATTATCAGTAGTTCTCTACATCTCGAAAACGAAGATGATTCGACTCATGCTGTGTATAAATTTTTTTATTCAAACTGATCTCCTAAATACGTTGACAAAATCTGACGATAAAGATCTGGATATGATCATTACAACGATATACAATCTAGATGTGACGATATATTATATCATATGTAATATCGTTTTTTGATATTGTACAAAATTTTATTTCGCTTAAGAGTTAATTCGGTTTTAATCTATAGTATAATCTCCTTCGCTATTGACAATCTTCGCCCATCTCTCTGACAAACTTTCTATTTTTTTTTTTTTTTTTTTTTTTTGTACAATGGGGATGATTTTGAGGTAAAAACAAACAGGTTTTCTTCCAGATTTTATACCGTCAAAAAGATCGAAATCACCATTCTTAAATTTTTTAAACCAAAAACTGACATGTTCTGGCATCCATCAGGATAAACAGCATTAATGGCATTTGTGGCATTGTTATGCTTTCGAAACTCATGCAACATCAAATGTCTAATATGGAATTTGTCCACACTTTGCTCCTCCATTCTTGTGTGTGGGTTTATTCAAATTTTCTCAAAGTTCAAAACAATGTCAATATATTCAACTAGAATATTTAAGTTAAGTTATATCCACTAGATGGCAATGTTTGTTAAATCTGAAGAAAACGACATTAGCCAAGGTTAGCCCTAATATTTGCACTACGATGTACGTCGTCGTCTGTTGCAAACGTCGGCACGAAAAGGATTAAGCGGTTAAGAGGTGAAATAAATTTACAGAGACGTGCCTGACTGTATGTCTAAGAGGTGCGCAATTATACGTGATCCTAAGTTTCGTGGCCTCGCCGACGGCACGTCAGACGATCGCGACAATACCCGACTATCCATGAATTGCAGCTGCACGAGTCGCGACTGCTCCTTTCAGCAACCTAATTAACAAGATTCGCCGCCGGCAAAGAGCGGCATTTAATTTCGCGTCGATGTCGGAGGGATGAGAAGCTGGTGGCGCGCAGCGGGCCAGGTTCGCGTCGTCGTTGCGAGACGACGGCCGGCATCCTTTTCGGCGTTTGAAACGCCCACGCGTTCCCTGGCGCGCGAGAGAACACACGCACGATGACACACGGTGTTGTTGGCGACACGTGGCCTCGGCTCACGAGAAATACCGTCGCGCCGCGGTGTCACACAGTAATTAATTTCCCTCAAATTACTCGAGAAACAGCGGAGGAGGAACTTTACTCGTTGCACCGCACGCGCCACCTGCGACTCAAATTACAATGCGAGAATGCCGGTTAAATGATGAAGCTTAATTGAATTGCAGCTCGCTGCCAACTAATTTGCATCTGCTTTCTGTTACGAAACTCCGCTGACAATGTGTAAGGGCGAGGCAAGAGAGAGGTCGGAGGATCTAAATCTAAAGAGTCGTTGAATCAAAACTGAGAACGCTTGTGTAAATACGCGACGAAAAACAATAAGCATGTAAGACTCGCGAGAAGAAATCGAATCTCTCTGTTCTCAAATACGGCAAAGCTGCGAAAAACTCCCTCGTATGTCCATATCTTTTTTGTTTCACATTTTCAATATTCCTCGCATTGGTATTTAATATTACTGTTATCATTCTTTCGAACTCACGATTAGAAATTGCTAGCGTGCACGTTGCTTTTCGAAAAAAATATCGACGAAGCCAATGCTTGTCCGATCCACTGTAAATTAATCCCAGAACACGAGCAAAAGTAATTACGCGTCCCATGGTTTCCCACGGGTTTACATGCTCATCGACAGATTTCACGCATTAAGCGATAAAAGTCGCATCGGTGAAGCAAAATACCGCGGCCTGTCGTCGACGAATTAACGACAGATCGGCAGTTTCACGCGTGGACGATGACGTATTCCTTTCTGCCGCGTGACGTTGCATCTCTCTGCGGGGGCAGCCCTCGTCGATCGGTTCCACGGATCGGACAGGGCTTGCGAAATGACGCACGATATTCAAGCGTGCGCCGAATACGCGCGACATCCGTCACGGAAGAACGTGCGAAACGACGGCTGCCACTTTCCACGAAAACAATTTACCCTGCCTGCAAAGACGAGTCCCGCGCCCTTCTTTTTAACGCCAACTTCGTAACACAATGGAATCTCGCGGCTGACGCGTGAATTGGACTCGTCTTCAGTGCGATCAGTCGTCGAGAAGTCAAGGATAGAACGATCATTCGGAAGAGGATTTTCATTTATTTCAAGTGGAAAGAAAAGTATTCGTCGTGATACGAATTGTTGTGATTCCATTCAATCTATAAGTTTGTAACTCTTTAGAATACCAATGTTTCAAAATACTTATATTAGTGTCCAAAATACTTAAGCCTTGCTTTATTTTCTTCTCAGTCTTCAACGTTACTATAACATGCTACATTGTGTCGGATGTAAAGCATTGATAGCGTATAGTCTGTACTTACTTAAATCTGCAGTTTGAACGAATTTTTTAAATTTTAATCCTTCAAACTGGAGATTGATAAGTACAAATTATACATAAATCTCCAGTTTGATGAATTAGAATTAAAAATTCAAATTTACATTCCACACGCGATCACAAGTTGCTTTTCCTTTCCAAATCGAAACCATAATATCTCGAGTGTAACTCGTTGGGTTAATACTAAAACTACCAAAATGGTAGAAATAACCAGTTTGTAACTTTTCATAGAAATTCGACAGAATTTCGCTACTCTCAATATTTAGAGATTTAAACGATTCTCGTGTTCTTTATTCCGTTGCAAATTCTTCCTGCTCTCCGCGCTTCGAGTATTAATTCACCGACGCGAGAAAATACAAATTTCCACGAACATTTGTAACTTTCCTAATCGTTCTGATCACGCGTTGCTGCAGGAAAAAATATTCACCCTGTTTTATATACGTATCAATTGCAGCGAGTCTAAGCGTTAAAAGCAGATTAAAGATCGAGGTATTACGCGACTCGTCGAATGGTCGAAAGAAAGGCCGACGTGAGAACCGAACCGTGGGTTCCTGACGGCATCGATTTCAGCTCGATGGAACGACGCACGTGACCAGAAGTGGCCAGGAACCCCTTCGACGTCCACGTCCATAGTCCACGAGCTCTCTCTCTCTCTCTCTCTCTCTCTCTCTCTCTCTCTCGTTCCTCTTTGGATTTTCGTGCGTCCTACGATGCTCGTGCGCAACGTTCGCCAAGTCAAGCGTTCCACGCACAATAGAAGTGGTTTAAACGGCGGTAATTATATTTGCCGTCGAGTGTCGAACGGATGATGGTCCTGGTCCTTGCCTTGTTGGGGCTTGTATTGCTGCGGCAGCTTGTCCGCGTGGTCTTGCGTAGCTTGAAATTTAAAGGAGATGACTGGCGAACCTATAATTTCATCGTAGCGTAGCGACCAACCTGTTTAAAAAGTTTTTTTTTTATCACTTACTTAAAACGCTTCCGCCAAACTTCAAATTTATTCTACAAAGTTGAAAACAAACGTACCGGTGGTTTATCGTTCATTCGTCCGACCATTTTACCTTATCCCATAATCCAAACACAATCTTCGTCTTCGAACATCAACAACTATCGCCCTTCTACTCCTTCCTTCGACGCGTTCAACTCGTTTCAAGAGTCAACCGATTCTCCCTTTAACCACGTTGCGCTGGAAACTAATCGCGGACCATAACGAGTGACCAAAGCCGTATACAATAATTCGTCGGTATGATATCACTGGATAGAAATCATCGAGAAACAATAAATTTATTATTTGTCTATTTTGTGTTGCTTCAATATACATAAAACTCAAAAAAATATTACAATTTCGGGACACAAAAAATTCTCGCACGTCATTCCAACGCAAGAGGTTAAGAGACCTACGTGGATGTCCAAAGGAAGGAAGAGATCGGCGCGACTCGCGTAATCCTTCCACTCATCCGTCTCGCTAACGGAGACGGAATGAGAGATGTTTGGAGGCAGTTGCGCGCCCGTCAAAGGAGTCATGTACATTACCTTAGGACACGCACGACACACGCGTGTCGACCGTGTCGAGCGCGAGCACCGCGTACAGCAGGCGTGCGTACACAGCCGGTACAAGTTGTACACATTGTGAACGCTTGTACCGCTCGGTGGAATTGCCGAGCCCCGGTAGGAAGGGGAACGCACCCCCGCCTCGTTATTAATGGCAATACAAATCTCGAGAGTCATCGAGCGCTCTTCAATCTGAATGCCTTCTGCTCGTGACGTCACGCGCGCGATCCCGCGCCGTTTCTCTCTTTTCTTCGTTAGGCAACTCTTCTGCACCCAGTGCGCCACCGTCATCCCAGCGATTTCACCCTGCTTCCTCGTCTTCTCTCCTCCTGCGAAACCATCGCCGCCGCCACCGCTAAAACCCCCCTCCGGAACGCGTTTCAGGTCCGTTGTCGTTCTTTCTCGCCAGAAGTTTGTTGTGTTTTTATTCCCGTTGAATGAGTCAATCGCTCGAGCTTTTGCATCCGGCGGCACAAGCACGCGTGGCCCCAATGGGAAAGCACTCGTGCCTCGCGAGCACACGCACACGCGCGTACCTACGCTAACGCGAAACAGAGAAGGGAATACAGAAGAGAGAGAGAGAGAGAGTCATACGGCACATTCTGGTTTGGGGCCTTCAATTAACTTTCCTGATTACATCTCGTGCCCACATGCGGTGGCACTTTTGAAGTCTCTCGCGCGCGTCGCGTGGCTGGCCCCACTTTCCCCCGTTCAAATTGTTTAATTGCGTCGCATTACCTTCTCTCCTCTCCCCCCCCTTTCTTTCTTCCTTTCTTTCTTTCTTCCTTTCGGCCTTTCAAGGGGCATACGCGTCGGTTCTCGCTGTTCCGTGAACTCTTTCGCCGTGAAAGGGACACAAGGGGGGATCGAGAGCGGAAAGTTCTGACGATCCGACGCGCTTAATCAGTCCTCCACGGGGTTTTCTCATGGAGTAGGTCAGGACTCGGTTCCTTTCTCTCTGTTTTTTTTTTTTTTTCTTCCTTTTCGTCCTTCCTTCAACCCTTTGCCGCTTTCTTGCCGCAATTTCCGGGTGTCGTTTCGGGCGAAAAGCTGCAGCTTCACCTCGGTGAAAGCTTGGAGCGAGTTGCGTTTGTCATTCCCCCGGGTTTTTCAGTTTCGGGATTTTGCTTCCGCGTTGCGCGAAAGTAGCATCGTCTCTTTCAGTTCTGAAATCGTGCTCTTAACCTTTGTCCCGAAATTGTAATATTTTCTCGGTTTCAAGTATATTTAAATGTAACAAATTTATTACTTCTCAATCATTTCTATTTCCAGTGATATCATACCGACAAGTTCAAGAAGAAAGCGACGAATTATTGTATACGGTTTGGTCACTCGTTATGGTTCGCAATCAGTTGCCAGCGCAAGTGGTTAATAAAGCTTCCGCTGTTCAGAAAACAATATTACGAGTACTTCGATTTCTCCAAATTTCTACAAAGAATAGGGGAAAGTAGGGTAAAGCCGAGTGCCTAATTAATATTTAGTTTTGTGACGAATAATCGGACGTAAAAAAAAATTCGCATAGTTCTGAATCTCTTAATTGGACTTTATATAATAAGAAAATGACCAAACTTTTTGGAAGAAATAATTATTTGACTTACGGGAAAATAAAATTTTCTGTAGGTATGCAAAAACTTGGTTTTGCTCTATACGGATAGGTAAAATACTTATTAAAACACGTATAAAATACAATATAATTATAAAATTTTTATTAAAACAATTATTTCTAACAATTTTAGCAAATATAAAAGTGTGTTATTTGGTGTGTCTCATAAAAAATTATGTTAATGACTAGTTTAGAAACTTTTTCTGTATTTGTAAAAAATTTGAACTATTTTAACATGTACACATATCTTAATTAACAAAACAAAAGTCACAAATAAAATATTCATCGCCCTGTTTAAAGCTCATACACGTCACATATGCCCATTCATAATAGTGCATCTAGTGTTCTTTGCATTTGTTATGGGTCAAAATACTTTGTAAAAACTATAGAATACAAATATTACTTATCCGAATGGATTCCTGAATGTGACACTAAAAACCCACTTGAATCACAAAACACTGAAAACTCTTCGAGTGGAAATTTTTAACTCTATCTGTACAGAACTCTACGATTGTTTTTGAAACTTGTAAAATAGGGTCGTTTCCGAATGTCATGCCACAATTCGATTACAAATAAAAACTCTTATTTTAGACAGGCAATGGTACCCGGTTTACCCTACTTTTCTCTGCCACACGTCGAATTATTCCTTTCTAAAATACCCTCGTTTCCTGAATCTAACGTGCTGCCATCGAAGAGGCAAATTCGACATCTCGTGGAAATTTGGAAACGTTTGGTTTCTCTAGAGCTGGAGGCATCGGCCAGAACGAACGATCGGCGAAACAATTCGCGGTTCGAAGTCAATTTCACGGGCGAGTTGAGCACGATGATTCGCGGGGCAATAAAGAGGGCACGGTCTCCCTGGTATATAAGGGTTTCCCTTTGGGTGAAACGGCGACCGTTGGTCCTCTCTGTTACCCCGTGAATCGAATGATAATGAGATTGTTTGACGGCATCGGTCGGTGGGCCGGTCGGTCACCGCCCGGGGTGATCCTCCGCCAGGGCAGCGAACGTGTGCACATGCAGGTATTCGAATGTACGGACACCTTGGTCGAGGGTGGGCTAACGTAGCCTCGCCACTGCCTCGCACACACACACACACACACACACACAGAGAGAGACACGAGTCCGAAACTATGGTATCCGGAGCGCGATGTATAATGCGAGCCAGCAGTGCATTGGGCGTCAGTAACGAGATGCAGGAAGTGCGGGTGAGCTCCTCTAGGGAGAGAGCATGGACGTTTGGTAGTTGCAAGAGAGACCTGGAATCAGAGAGAAGGATAGTTGGAATTAAATGAAGAGAGAGAGCGAGAGAGAGAGAGAGAGTAGGAGATGGTCGAAGGAGAACAGAACGGATGGAAGCGAGAAATAGAGAGAATTAGGCACAGAGAGTGAGAGAGAGATAGAGTTGGATGGGAGAGACTAGGCTGAGGAAAACGGATGGATGGATAGGCAGATAGATGGAAGATGGAAAGAGACGAATGGACATAGAGAGAGAGAGAGAGAGAGAGAGAGGAATGCAGGTTGCAAGCACGGCTGTATGGTAGGTACCCTCTTGCCCGAGGGCGAGGACTTGGACGAGGGCGAGGCCGAGGGTCGAGGGCACTGATATCCGCCCGAATGACTGCCACGTAATCACCGGCTAATTATCCGATAGATACCCGGGAGCTCTGCCGATGCCCGGCGTCAGCCACAGCCGTGTGCTCTCGTGTGCCCGTACGGATCGAGAGACGGAGCACAGCGTTGCCAAAGGGAGGCGAAGCGAGCGAGAACGGCAGCAAAGCGGAGAGGAATACTGCCAATATGGCGAATATCGGCGGATGCCATGGTACGAGCAGTTCTCCTCTCCCTCTCTCTCTCTCTCTCTCTCTCTCCGTCTCTCTTCTTCTTCTCCTATTCATCTTTCTCTATTATCCTCCCACTGTGCGTGATATTCTACCTGTTTCCGTCTATCGTTCGACAGCGTTCCCGGTATCAATCCCAACGGCGAATGTCAATATCGGGGACGGTGTATAACGACGACGACGGCGATGACTCGGTTACCCCTACGCTCCGTCTCTTCGACGAGCTTCTGCCGCTGCTAGTTCGTCGAGTGTTTCTCCGGGGGTGTTTGGCCGATTTCGAGAGTTATTCAATCGTATCGCCCCGTATTTCGGACGTTCAATCACGTATTTTTTTTTCGTATTTGATCGATGCGTTTCGTCAACTGCGCGTCTCGCGGCTTCGAGCCAAGTTGATTAAATAACGCTGACGCAAAGTAAGAATTTGAAAATTCCGAAAAATACTAAATAATATACGAGAGAGAAGTTACTCGTATAAAGGAGCAAAAATTTTCCTCGGGCCGATAAAAAAGTTACCGCAAGTATTGCTCGATCCCACTCCTCTGGAAATAAAATACAAATATAATAAAATATATATAAACGTTTGAGGAAAATTTAAAGATCAGAATAACGTTTGAACTACGCGAAAAGTTCTTTCGCTCTCAAACATTCGGCGAAACATTCGTTTTAACACGTCTGTTTGGTAATCCTTTTATAACAATTACCAGATTCAATATTGTTACACACTTAATCGCGTTCTGCAGGATCATTACCTAATAAACGTTTAATATACCGGTCGGAGTCGCGGACCATCGGAAAATATATAACATCGTGCAGCGAAATTATTTGTCGATCGTTGACCACGAAATCACGTGTGACTGTACACTGGCCAGCCAGTGGGCTAATTGAAATTCTCGTGTTTGGAATAAACACGATTCCGCGTATAGTGTTCGAACGATGAATTTAGCATCACCACGATTTGCGACGCTCCATCCAACTCTCTAGAGTTCGATTAATAACCTTGTTCCGGATAATCAGATAATAACGATATTTCTGATAATGACGCGGCGCAATTAATTCTCTATTTTCTTCGAGCTTTCGTTGTTTCGAAAACTAAAGTTTCATCGTCTTTTCATTACTACGTCGTAACAATCTGCATGAATCTGCGCGACAAAGACACGAAAAGTAAGAAAATTCTAAGCGGAATATTTTGATCTAGAAATATCGAAGAATATCGATATCTTTATCTCTGCTATTTGGTAATTGACATTTGATGTCAGTACAATACGAAACTATTTTAATTCATGTTCATTAACAATCTAATCTGCAGAAACTTTAAAATCCTAAAAAGAAGAAAGATTAATTTTCAGTATCATCCAGCCTTGCGGAAATGAATCTACAACTGTAAGCTTGAATCAAAAATTCCAAAATCCCGAAAAAATTAATTTTCAACGTTTCACTCTGCCTCGTTTACAGAAATAAATTTACAACTTGGAGTTTAATTCTAGAGTCTAGAAAAATTAATTCTCAATGTCCATCGTTCGTCGACAGTTTCACACTGTCGCGCTTGTAGAAATTTGCCAACATGAAGTTTGAAGCAAAAATTCCAATATCTCTCCGAAAAATTAATTCTCAACGTCGTTCGACGATCGTTTCACTCCGCCTCGTTTACAGAAATAAATTTACAATTTCAAATTTAATTCCAAAGTCTAGAAAAATTAATTCTCAACATCCATCCATCTCCAGTTTCATTCCATCGCGCTAGGTAGAAACAAAAATTCGCAACTTGAAGCTTAAAGCAGAGATCCGATTCGTTTCGCCTGCAGAGGTCAATATTTAATTGCCAGTCGCATCGACTCGGAATCGAGGATAATACCAAAATTTATTTATTTACTTATTTATTCATTTTTCACGGGTAAAAAGAAATAACCATTAGTACAAAAGTGATGCAAATTATAAAAATTTTAAATTAAAAATTAGGTATGAGACTGAGTGAAAAATTACAAGGAGATACTGAGTAATGATGGAAACGAATGGTTAAAAGAATCGATCAAACAGTGTGTATTAATAAATATAAATAGCGTTAATAAATATAATACGATTATACGGATTATAGAAGCCATAATATGTTCGATGGTGTTCAACGTGAAACAGTTCGAAATGACACAGTGGAATCTGGAAGGAACATTAAGTTTAAACATTTCAATGACATTCGGACACGAAATTACCGAAAAGAGATCGCAACTTGCCAAACTCTGTTCCTCCGTGACGCATGGTCGAACGATAGTTCCACTCCATCTCGCTTATGTAAATCGCGCATCGGTGCGTGCCACCGTATAAACCGCCTCATTCACGAAACTTCATCCCGCTGTTGTAGTTCACCGTGCGCGACCTCGATCCAGGGGCGGTTAAAAGTCAGCGGCAGTTCGACGCACCGCCACGTCCCGGCATCCCGTGCGCATCGTAAAGAAGCGAGGGTCCATGGAATAATTAGTTAACGGTATACAACAACGGGAACGCATCGGCCCGTACGCTGTCCCATATCGAAGATAACATCTAGATCCCGCTTCGCGTAAGCCTGACTGACGTTTCTGTGCGGGCCTCGGGATCCTTCTGTCCTCGTCGTCGAGTGCCCTCTCGCTCGAAGAACCATCCCGCGCTGCCGGGGTATTTTCTCGTCGAACGCGCCCCGCGTTCCACCCTCCTTTCTCTTCCGAAGCGTCTTCCACCCCGCCGCCGTTGCGTCACCGTTGCATCAGCGCAGGAAAAACACAATTCCGCCTCGTTTTTCGGCCACGTGGCCCCGCGACAATACCGACAATACCAGGAGAGAGAGAGCGCAGATTCATCGTGGCGACACGTAACAGATCTGGCCACGCACCGTTTCCCCTCCCCGAGTTTGTACAAGCATTTGTCACGCTTCGGCGAAACTAGCATCTCCGGTGGGCAGGGGGGACCGACACCGTGAACGATGCACCGAAACGATGCACCAACTATGTAACAAGTTTTCGCGACGCAGCGAAGGTGAGATTCAATTGGCGTTTAATCGAGAGTAGAATGATCGAAAATTACGAAAATTAAGAAAGGGATTTTAAGATCGTCGGCTTCAGGATTAGCGAGAATGTTTACTGCGTCTTTGCAATTTTACTTTTGCAATTCGGTGACTCGTTGATGTAAAAAATGCTGCAACGCTGGTTGCGATACTAGCTAAAAACTGACCGCTGGTTCTTTTTTGCCGCGCAAGTTTTGCATAAGTTTTTTTGCTAATTTAAATTAATGTGAAACGTAAGTTTAAAATTTTTAAGTCCGAGATCATTTGAAGGTCATCTGTATACTTTTTCACGAACTATGGAACAGATAAAAGATACACGTTTCCCACATAAAAGTATACCAATGACCTTGGAAAAAATGATATTTTTAGAAAATCCTTCTATTCTTTAATTCGTCTCCTCAACCAGTTTAAATTGTATCAGAAACGATTTTCATACTATCGTTAATAGAGAAGATATTCAGGAAACACAGCCGATTTGTACCTATCTGACTAATTTCTGACAACGGTGTTAAAGTTGTCATTTCTATATCTCGACTTCTGCGTATATAAGACGTTGAAAAGCCTTCGTATTTTCTATTCCAATTTCCCTATCGATCGCTATTCTTTCATTCGGCGATCAAAGTTCAAGAGTACAAAGTTTAATACCGGAACATTCGATACAGATGCCAAGGAAAAGAGATATTCTCGTCCAATTTCCTACGCTCCGCAGGCAACGGTACCGAACTCTTGCAAACGAAAAACCCAGTAATGGATATTTAAGGAGCGTTGCCAGCGGCGGCATCGGAGGACGGTCCTGGGCAAACATCGTCGCAGCGATCCGCATGCGGTAGCTCCTCCGGGCAGTGTAATAGTGAGATAAACAGATGTTTCTGTGGGGTATACTTTGGCTCAGTCGTAGGAAAACAGGGCACGTATCATTGTAGGATGCTCCGGGCATATAAAGACGATTTAATGGGCCTATCTCCGTGGTGGTCGACGTCCAACCTTTCGTTTCCGGCACGTCGGCGCGCCGAGCACGTACGAGACCGTGCCACGTGTGTAACAACAATTACAACCGAGTACAATAGGTTCGTGTTGCATTCAATTCACCAGCCGCATGTTTCTATACCTCTTTTCATCCCGTTAGCGCGGCAATTTTGCCATTCTTCTCTCTCGTAATTCATTTCCCAAAACGGATACTTTAAACGATAAAACAGAAGCGACGCATTACGAGTTCGATTAAAATCTAGAGTGCTTTCTCAAAGCGATCTTTCGCGTTTTTTTGTAGGAAAACTTTAAAATACTAAATTTCACGAAAGTGAAATCGCGTAAAATACCCGTAATAATGTGTATCATTCGTGATATTTTTTAATTAATAATCGCCAGAAACGCGACCTAATTAACACAAGAGGCACAACTATTTAGCGTCTTGAGACAATTATGCAAGAAATAGCGAGAATAATTCCCAAACAGAGTCATTCTTTCCACCCAAATTTTCGATCGTCCTATCCTCGCGTTCGCGGTGTCCAGTGATCGTTCGACAATGGCGCGCGCGCAAGCACCCTTATCGCGTACGGGAGAGAAGAGACGGTGGAGGAGGAAGACAGTGGCAGAGCAAAGTCCTTGCGACGCCCCCTCCCCCCCCCCTACCCTCCGATAGAAAAATACGGCTGGTCGTTCGGGTGAAGTATTTCAATGAATATGAAAGTGACGGCCGCGTAATCCGGGCCAAATTTATCTGACCTCGTGGATATATACCCCTCGCGTTGACCCGGGTCCACGGAAAACGACCAGCCCTCCTCTCAGGCCAGATAACGTATCGAGGCTCGCGCCATCACCGAGGCGGCCATTCGTTTTAACCGTACGCCCGCGTATATTACGCCTTGCCACGCGCCAATTGATATACAACCCACTCGTAATGATCCTCACGCTCCACCGGAAGAAACAAACCCCGAGTCTTTAATTAATTCGCGCCCAGACAGGATTTCTTGACCAGCGTCAGAGCCTCGACCATCGTACGTCGCAGGTTTCTCCGGTTATTCGAATACAATCACTTAGCTATGTGATATTTATTTATTTTCAGTTAAAATAATTACTTATGTTTCAAATGCCCCAATCTCTCGTAGTAGCTCGTCTCGAATTTTATTTATACCACGCGTATTAAAAGAAAGAGAGCAGCGTTGTAATCGGGAGATAAATTGAATATCATTGAACGGACGAGAATACATTTAAGTTTGTAACTGGCGATATCAAAAACGGTGAATGAAAATTATTGAAATCTCCAAAGGATTTGTGGAAGATATTTTCATACGTGCAAACAATGATAGGGCTACGATCATACAAAAATAGATGATGATTCTTTCGAAAACGAAGCGTTCGTTCAAAAGAAAGCTGTTGAATTAAATACAAGGTCAGGTGATAATGAAAGTTTTAATGCATCTAGTGATTATTAAATAAGTATTCTTTCACGTAATGAACATCCATGTTTGGACGTCTGAATTTATGTCTAATTTCTAGAAATTTTGTCCTTTCAGACCGATTGTCTACTGCACATGGTTTTCAGTATATCTGTCGTTGTCTTTTTTTTTGTTTTTTTACTCTGATACAAGTTTTGTACTAATATTGTGATTTAAAAGTGCATAAGATACGACTGCAAATGCCGACTCTCGCCACCGTAACTAATTCACAAATATCACAAACGTCACGACAGAAGAAGAAAGGACTCACGGAACTGTTCTTAGCACGCGTGTAGAACGTCGATATGATTGATGGACCGTCGACGCACCGACGTGCCCGCGAACAAATTGGATCGTTTCTAGGGAAAAAAGGTCACGAACGCTGCGAACGTCGACGCGGGAGGGAGAGAAGGTGGTGCGATTTGTCGAAGGAACGCGTCTGTCGACAGTCTCTATACTCACATTTCCCTTTCTCTCTCTCTCTCTCTCTCTCTCTCTCTCAAAGTCGATGATTTTACCATTGCCAGGCACGTCGTCTCGTCATCCCCCGCGAATCCCAGGATTTCTCGGGATCCTCTGTCGTTCTTTCTCTCGCGCTGTTCCTAGAAGAGGACCTAGGGCATCATTGTTTACAGGCACCTGTATGTACGTACGTATATAACAATGTCACGCACACACCACGCCCTCGTTTATTTCTTTTGTTCCGCGTCGCAGCGAGGGGTGCGTTCCGATCCAGGCGACCCAGCCTGCTTTCGACAATCGGGCGGACGTGCCAGATCGGCACGATAAACGCGCGAGATGTAGCGAAATCCGCCAGATCGAAACCGTGTACGAGCCGCCGCTGATACTCCTATGAAAGAGGTCAAGGGAACCGAAAGAAAAAAGAACTGAAAAAAAAAAAAAATGGATACGAGCTCTCTCTCCCGGCTCTCTTTTGTTAAACGATCCCAAAAGCGGTGAATCCTGCTTGCAAAAAAAGGCACTCAGAGCGAGGGTGTGCTTGATCAATTGTAGAGGTATTTCATCTTTCTCTATTTTTTCGTTTTTTTTCTTTTCTTTTATTAGTGGAGCAGTTTGGGTTAGAAGGATATTGTGATTTGAGGGTGGATTTTTGCGTTTAGAATGACCAGCAAACTTGACAAATTTCCCTGTGATCACTATAACGTGATTTTTGTACAATTGACGATGTTGAGAAATTTCTTAAAATTCTCTTCTTTCAACCTTTTTGTTACGAGCACCGGATATATACGGCACCTATTGAATATATTTATACGATATACATTCCACTGTATATATTTATAATATTATATAATATTTATATATATATAGTGGAATATGTTTATACGATATATATACTTCACTATATATATTTATAAAAAGTTATTCTAATCTTGAAAAATCTTTCTTAATTTATCAATATATACCGACTACAGATATAACTGTCAATCTCTTAAAAATGTAAGATTAGATTTGAGAGATTAGGTTAGGTTACGTTCGCGAAGAACACATTCGAGGCCCTGGTAAAAATGTTACCAGGGTATTCAAAGAAGCTTCCATTTCGGAAACGGGACAACTCGGTCAATATGACTCGATCAATGTGTATACTTTTCATCACCGACTATCTCAGCGAAAAGATTAAATACAATTTTTATTTCCTCTGCCTCTACCACGAGAGCTGCACAAAATTGTAACCTTCGTTAACAAAATATCAACTCGGATATCATCCCCCGATCGTTGCAAGGAAGAGGCTCGCGTTCCAAGCGCTCTTTCCTCCCGAAGACCTGGTAGAGAAGAGAAACTGCGAAGTAACAATCGGTGGCCGACAGTTTTAACGACGAAACTTGCTGCTTGAGCTTTCTATTATTTCGCCGCGTTTCACCGTGTACGATTCCCGCGGCTTGTTTGGCAAGATAATAACAAGCCCCCGACGGCCCGGCGTCGTGCAACAATTTACCGGCTAATCGAAAAACTTTGTTAAGATTGAAACTTGGTTAATTAGCATCTTTAGCAGACCGGATGCTTACCTCGTGGCCACCGTGGCAACCGCAGACCGAACGCCAAACCGGGGAAATTATACAATGTGAAGCGGAGTGCTCCCAGTTTCGTTATTGATTCGACTCGTCGTGGTTTGATACCGGATACCGGCGTATTTTCGTTTTCTTGGCTCCGCTTCCGCGTTGCAACCCACGGTTAACTTGTTCGTTGAAAGTTCATGTTGGCCGATGCAACGACGCAAGTAGGTTATACGTAGTATGGCAAATTTTCCTGGCAAAAAGATAAAAGTACTCCGTATTCGATACTCCACATTCCACGTCTCGCGTACTGTATCCTATAGCCTACACGTTTCGTAATCCTGTATCCCATGTCTCACATCTCGCATTCCATATTCTACATTTCATCGTTCCTACAGAGAGTATTCTACATTGGGCATCTTATGTTCTCATTTCATATTCCGTATTCCACGTTCCACGTCACGCATCTCACATTCCACATCTCGTATTCCATATTCCATGTTCTGTATTCTATATCGATTATATGGCATATAAGCGATTCTGTGTATCTACACGTGTGTACGTGTGTACTTCGGTTTCCGCGTCTTGTGCTCGATATTTAAAAATTTTTCCATATCGCCTATTTCGTGTCCCAGATTCCACTATACGAACTTAATGTTTTACATTCCTCGTCCCGTTTTCAATATCAACGACCAGTTATTTCATTCTTCCTGTTAGAAAAAGTAACTCGCGAATTTCCCGCAGTAATTTCGCAGAATAAACTTCGTAGCCAATAAATTTTCCACAAAATTTTGTTCCCCCGAAAAATTTGCGGGCTAGTCCGAAAATAAATTTCATAATTTATGGGTAACTTCCGAAAACTAAATGAATTTTGTAATTCACGAATTTCCCACGAAGCAAGTTTGTAAGCACGTAAAATCTTGCAAGCCACAAATTTTCCAAAAAGTAAATTGTAGGCACATTCGAAATTTCCTACCTCACGAAATGAATCTTGTAGCCCACAAAATTTCATTATCCAAATTTGTTTTCTACAAAGCGTGAGAAAATTTCAAACGAGCCTACAAATCAGCTTTGTGAGAGATTCGCGTGGCAACAAGATACAATTCGTAAAATATCAAATTTTGGACTATACTGCAAATTGCCTTTACGAGAAATCTGCGAGCTGCAAATTTCATTTTGCAAGATAGGAGATTTCGTTTGGAGAAAGTTAATCCTTACCTTGAAAGAACAAGGTGATGGAAAATTGGCGATATATAGGAAAACGAAGACAAAGTGCAAAGTTTTATACAGAATGTGGCGTAAAGAATATAGTAAAAACTTTTATAAAGTAAAGGAGACACGACGAGCAGTATGGGAGGTGGAATATAGAATGAAGATTAATTTTATACGACACGTAGAATATTAGACAAAGTTTATAAAATATGGAATATGGAATGAAAATGTTAGTAGTGGAAAATGAACGTGATAGGATATGAGATATCGGATGGGAAATACGTTTAGTAGGAAATTAATATCTATCTAGCCAAGTTTATTAAAGAATGGATCGAGGCTCTTTGATATAACGCGATACAGTTGTTTAAATACTTGAATGATATACTTCAGTTAATTTTAATTCACTTCAGTCAATCAGTAGTGTGTTTTCCCGAAAATTTATATATTTATGTACTAATTTTTTCTAACAATATACGATGAATATTCTTAAGAACATACATAGTGATTTGAAAATACTTTTTTTACTTGGAATACTCGCTGCACAAATAAAACGACAAAGAATAATTCTTTTTATCTTTTAGCTGAAAGTAAAGTCAACACGAAAAGCGACGAGGAGACGTAATATGAATATGAATGAATGAATAATGAAGAAATTGCAGAATTGAATCGCCGGTTGTTCGAAGATAAAATTTTATCGTTGATCGTGGACATTCTCGAGTTGAAAACCATTTGAATTGTCCTCGCGACAGTCCATTTTACGCGAAATCTCTTTCATGCGAATCGTAGTTTGATTTGCCACGAATAATTGGTGCTCACTACTGTCGCTTAATATTCAAGAATTTGGTCCACTGCACACTTAATCGTAACGTATCGTCGCCATGAATTATTTTTCGTTGGAATTATAATTCATTGGGGAAGAAAAATTCATTTTCCTGCAACTCGCGTAGTCGGCGATTCATTGAACCAACGACGTAATTTTCTGTAAAAACTTTACTCGATCAGTTCTGATATTCTTCTCGTTACTGTATTTCAAACACCATTGCTAGTGATAAATAATTGAAAAATAATTAAAACTAAAACGAAAGGAAAGATAGGATATTGGAAAAACGACACACGATTCTCCCGTAAATTATCCGTTTTATTCTTTCAAGGCGTTATATATATATATCCAGGGAATAATCTCTGTTTCATATATATATCATTCTAATAAACATGAACAATGATAAATATAATGTGTCCAAGAACGTAGGAAGTATTATTATTATTACTTTTTTTTCTTTTTCATTTTTTGCGTCTAATCAGGCTGCTCGGTACAAAATAGCGCGTTTATATTATGGCATTCTCGGCAAATAGCTTTCGTACACGTACTCTGTCTCTCTTTTGATTTCAAAAGACACTGATCACTCACTCCGTTATCCTCCTTCTTTTTCTTTTTTTCTCTATTTCTTTTCAATTTGTACGTTCTTTTTGCACAGTCATCACGCATCGCGAACATTTGTCCTCGTCGTCGATGCGTTTCAAGCATTCGGTCTTTTCGACCGCCGGATTCTCCGAGGAAAGGGGAGATCTTCCCTTTCGAAAATTCTCCCCCCCCTCGCCACTCCCCTACGCGTTGTTCCGTCATTATCACGAAGAAAAACGAAAAGCATCGACCACGAGAGAGATTCGTCAGCGAACACAACATCTACACATCTCTTTTTTATTATCACTACGAGTCACCTCTCGAATTCCACGACGATCAAGCGCTGTTCCACATTTTTCTTTTTTCTTGTCCTCTCTCTGTCCTGTTCCTTCTTTTTCTCCTTTTCAACAATTTTCTTTTTTTTGTTTTTTTTTTTTTTTTTTTTGTTCCATTTCTCCCTTCTCTTTCGATTTTTTTCTGCTGTCCATAGGACGAGTGAAAAAAAAGAAAAAAAATGGGGCGGACAGTGTGTAACGCGGGGAAAATTGATAGTAACGTCTCGGAAACAGTAATTCGTTCGCGTCGCTCGACAAGCGGCATTGTTTCGAAATCGACAGCCATGCGAGCGCCGCGCAGAAGGGAGAGAAAGGATCCATCCGAATAGCTGGACCGGAATGCATAGTCCAACTGCCTTTCGTTTTTCGAGAATCGGTTCCCGTCGCTTGAACCGTGAAAAAATTCGGATACCCCACGGGATTCCGCTTCTCCGTCTCTGTCGAAACGTCAGTGCTCGCAAGTATTCTCGTCGTTCACGTGCACGCTTCTCGTTCGCTGTGTGCAAAATTTACGAAACTTTGGAAACAATTGGGAGGATCGTTAGAACCTCTGGAAATTATTATTTTCAACCGCCGACTAAATCGAATTTTGTAAATATAAAAATTATCTCGAAAACTTTAGGAATTATTATTTCCACGTATAATCGATATTGCGGTGAAAATCTCACCCATCGAAAATTATTCTAAGGGTAAAAATAAGCGAACGATCAAATTCGACTCGGTTTTTCGCTCGGTTTCGCTCGAAAGTCTCAAGATACTTTCTAGCGAGCTGATTAATCGATTAATTGCAAGGGAGAAAAAAAAACAGAGAAATTGATAATACGATATACATGATAAAATAGTATACTTTTCGACAATTCCTTGCCAAATTTAAACTCAAATCTACGAAGTGACAATGTACAGTGGACACAGAAAGTATCCAGTGCATCCATCTAGATTCATTTTCCAGCGTGACAACTTGTAAAATTTCCGAAGTACCGAGTTCGTTTCTTCCAAAGATGGTTTTTTACATCGTTTTGAAGAGGGCAAGCAGCGATACTCGTTCTCTCGGAAATTTTTGCACGCTGAAAGATTCATTTCACAACTAAATCCATCGTAATCTTAAAGATCAAAGATCTTTATAGAAGATCCCTTATAATTTATTGTAAATTTCTTCTCACGATGTTGCAAGCATCGACAATTTTTCATCAAGTGTACGGATACTTTCTGCACTTGGTCCACTGTGTACCAACATTCGACAAAGTATCGTTGTCTATATTATATCGTTCTATCATTGACTTTCGAGCGGGGGATGTACGTTGGAAACTAAAGATCACAAAGTCACAAATCTTTCGCGAACGAGGGCGTACACGCACGCGAACGAGACTGATGTCGAACAGCGCGAACAATTACCGAATTAGCGGTTATACGAATATAGACATACACAGAAAGACGCGCGAGAATTAAAAAATGTCTGGCTCTCTACTAGAGAAGCCGAACGATTGGTAACTAGAGTAAAAGGTAACAGCACAGTATACAAAGTAGCGAGGACAATCGTTTACAATCGATTCGTGAGGTAATAGGGAAATACGCCTGCCACGCGTGTCTGTTCGATGTTCAATCACTTTTAACATAACTTAGTATATAGGTATACATATATATATATCTAAATAACGTTTATTAAAACAAAGGTACACAGTGACAAAAGGTTCAAAGTGGCGCTAAGATTTCGAATCTCCAGCGTTCGCCGAGTCGGATTGGAAAAACGTATACGTACATGTGTGCAACGCAGTCTACGCAACATTAAATCTAAATTGAAAGAACTCGTTAAAGAAGCTCGTTACGAAATCATTGATTTAACAAATCGTTACATCGCGTGGCGAAACGAAAGTTCAATCCGCTGGTCGCAGTATCTACAAATTCGTACGTTAATAGACATCTTGTGCATAATTGTATTACTCGATGTCGTCGGCAGCCACGTCGTTTTCACGATCGAATCGCCAACACAACTTTTTTTTCCACCTATCATACCGTGGCTTGTCCATTGATTCTCTTTTCCCTTTCTTTCTTTAAGTCTCGACGTGGCAGTCGACGCGTGGCGATTGATGCAACATACTCTGTGCAAAGTAAAGATCGAGTCTCTCGACAAAGGCTAACCTAAGGCGATAAGAGAAGAAGTCGCGAGCGACTAGGAGAGAAAACATCGACGCGAAAAAGAGTTAAGACGAGTACAATAGAGGTCGAACGATCGACGATCGTTCGTTCGACAACCATTCGTTTTCCACTTCTGGCTTTTCTCGCCGCTGTTTTTTTTTTTTTTCTTTTTTTTTTCTTTAATTCTACCGTTACACACGTCTGGATACAACTACCTTTATCTTTATTTTACACACTCCCGCTATATGTACACGTATGCTCGGAAACGCTCGCTCGTTTCAAATTTCGAAATCGCCGCGAAAGCGAAACGCAAAGTGTCATACCCGAACTAGATTCGGAACTGTTTGGAAGGTGAAGTTCCTTCGGAAGTGGAAGTTCTACGAATACGAGTCCATCGAAAGCTGCTAGAACAACGAGCACGCGGGTAGGTGCATTGCGAAAACTGGGCGAGCAGAATTGACCTCGATAATCGTGTTGTTGTAAGTGTCGCATCTTGCTTTCTTACTTATCAATATATAATTTGCTTCACAACGAATCTACGAGTCTCGTGATTCGAACAGTTGCAAATTAACACTAGAACTACCTGCGACTGAACTTTTTATTAAGGACGTTAAAGTGAAAGGAAAGTACGATGATGTACAGAAACTTTTATTTGTACATTTTACGAAAACTCGTTGAAATCTCAAAGGATACACTGTGTTGCAACAGGTAGAATTACAAATTGGTCGTTTCAATCAGTCTTTGGTTAATTCTAGTGCCAACAAGTTTCTGTTCGTATCATAAAACAACAAACGCAATTTCAAATGTGCAATTTGTGCTTAACCCTTTTAACGCCGACCTCAAAGAAAGTAATCGTGAACGAAATACCACATAAAAATCAAACTGAAACCTAATTTGATAAATATTGGAGGAAAATTATAAAAGTCTTCAGTTTCAAGTGAAAATTACTAGACTGAAATTGAGAGAAAGGCTCGTTAAGAAATGAAGAGCCACTATATTTCAAGAGATAAGCGGATAATTGTTCCGTGATGCGTAGCATATAATGCGGCGTTCACACTGTTATCGGTGAGCAGCTCGCGAAATGCGTTTGCCAGCTGTGTGGACAGTTCAACGAACAGTGAACAGCGTGCTTAACAAACAGGGAACAGCGTTCGATACATTAAACGATCTGTTTCGCGATTTCGAAGCGTACGTGGACGCATATTCAGAGCCGCAAACTGCAAACGAACGAACCTAGAATTGCTAGCGAGCTGTTGGCGAATTTTATTGTGGATGCAATGTTATTCCTCCTCGCGAGCAACTCGCGTGGAATTCTGTCCAATCTGGACCTCGGTCGAAGAGTCTGTTCGCGAGTTCAAAGCATATGTGAATGCATTAAGAGTTGCAGCAGCTCCAAACAAATACATTTAACCCCTTGCGTTGGCAACGTACGTGCGTTCACGGACCATAACGAGTGACCAAACCGTATATACGATAATTCGTCGCTTTCTACTTCTTTTGAACTCATGTCGGTATGACATCACTGAACAGAAATTATTAAGAAGTAATAAATTTATTATTCGTTTCGCCTGGGTTATACTTAAATGTACTTAAAACTGAGAAAATAATGCAGAAAGGAAAAAAAAAGAAAAAATTCTCGACGTGCGTGGCACGTCATTCCAGCGCACGAGGTTAAAATTGCTAGGCGAGCTGCTCGCTAAATTATAATCCTCAACACGACAAAGTACACTGACACATCCACAAAAGTGTATGTCGTCGTCCGGCACTAAAAGGGTTAAATTCGTTTAATCTCGAAAATGGAGGAACTTGAATGACTATCGGCGTGTCATTGCGAATGCACCAACGTTTTTGCCAATGGCGATCGATGACACCATTGATTCCACCGATGTGTTTCGTCAACATAGAATCACCGTTGATTCTACGAATTACGCTCGACGCACCATTGATTCTACTGATAATAATAGATGCGACGTTGGTTCTACCAACGATGATTAATGCGTCGCACAGATCCCACCAGATAAGTCCACTGGCGAGAGGGGCAACGTCGATTTCGTCAATGATGATCGATGCAACGTTTGCGTTTGTCCTATCGACAACGATGGAATATCGGTGACTATCGATACGTCAATGACTGTTAATTCTACCAACGAACCAGAATCTACAAACGACGACGGTTAATTTTATACATAATTATCGATCAGCACGCCGAATCTGTCGATAATCATCGATGCACCATTGATTCCGCCGACAGTGACGAACGTAACGTAGTATGTAATTCCATCAATGACGAGGATCGATATTATCGATATGATTCATAATGACACTTACAAAAATAAAACTTGGTACGTAATTTTAAATTACTTGGCAAATCGGAAATCGTAAAAGGTCAAGCTACCGAACAACATCGCTATGGGAATGAAGACGGTTATACGCATTGATAAAAGCATTTAACGGAGAAGTTTCGATGCGTCGGAGACTCGGGAGAGTCACTCCTAAAATATCAAATATCGAGAATATTGTGAAAAAGCGTCTCGGAATCAACGATTCGACTCATCTTTGCGATCAGCCGCGCAACAATCTTCGCAATCTTTAAAATACGAACACGAATCTTACGACTAATACGCTCTGTTAATCGTGTGAAGAAAATATCGTTAACTTACAGTGTGCAGAGAGAGAGAGAGAGAGAGAGAGAGAGAGAGAGAGATTTGAAGAATTTTACTTGATTTCTCAATAGTGACAACTATACAAGGATCTTAGGAAAGATAAAAACCACCGGAATCAGTTCACGAGTTGATCCAGCTGTTAGTTCAAAGATTGAAGATGAAAGACACGAAAGCGTTAGCAATTCTACAGGGTGGGCCAAAAGTTTCTTCCCGTCTATTTTTTTTTTTTCTTTTTCTTTCAATAAAACCATACCAAAATATGAGGGAACACTGATTTAATTTTAAATTAAATTCAAGATCGAGCATGATTTTTTTCATTATGTTTCAAGAATTATTTCTTTCAAATGTTAAAAAAAAACATAATAAAATAGTTGCGGATTTATTAGGAAGTGATTTTCGGCCCATTCTGTATTATTATACTTGACGTTACTTATCCTTACGTTAGAAACGAAACTTCATTGAATAGAAAGGAAGACAATAAATGTAGGAAAAGTGTGCTCATGCTTATACATATACACATGTAATTGTTATCGCTATCAACAACTACAGTTATCACCGAAACTCCCGATACAATCAAGAAGACCGAATGAAAACCGAGTTCTCTCGTTTCTCGTCTCAACGGATGCTAAAAATTCGCTTCGAAAATAGACGCGCCGGAACGATTGAAATTTCAATTGGAGAATTCCAATCGGTTTTATACTCCGCAACCACTGGGTGGGCCAAAAGTTTATTCCCACATATATGTATATATATATATATATTTTTTTTTTCAACAAGACACAAGAAAAGACTAAATTCAAGCATGATTTTTCCATTGTGTTTTAAAAATTATTTCTCTCTCTAAATATATATATTTTTTATACAATAAACAAAGTTACGGATTTATTTCAATAGGAAGCGACTTTTGGCCCACCCTATGTATGTACAACATTCTACAGCTATAATTATCGTTAGCACAAGCCACGTAAGTTACGACAAAAATCAAAGCTCGCCCGACTTCTATCGGTTAGAATAGCAATATTATCATGCGATATACGGAATATAGAGACTAGCGGCTAAATAATGCGACGGATATTATAATTGCCAAGCGTTAGGACGTTCGCGTAATTAACAGGACGAGGAGGAGGACGCTAACGAGACTCGCGCGTTTTCTTTCCCTTTTTTTCTTTTTTTTTTCTTCTCGCGCGCGTGAAACCTCCGAACGGAAGCGCGGATCGCGCGGATTGCGATTCACCTCGCAAATTGATGCGATTTGAGATAAGCGCCGCGTTAATGACACGCCGCGTTCCCGCGCCGCTTAATCAGCGCGATCCTGCCAAGGCGCACACACGCGACTTCTCTCTCACGACTTTCGAAACTCTCTATTAAAGTGATAAAAACGCCTTCCCTCCCTCTCGCGAGAGGATCAATTCGAGAGACGCGGGGAAGTGAAGCGAGGGATAAGTAGGATAATGCCATCTGACTGCGGGACTGGCTGATAATTTTTTTCAACGCGGTATCCGAATTTTTTTTCTAACCCTGCGTATATATATATACATGTACATTGTATGCACGTGTAGATATTAAAAAATATCTCAAGGGAACGCGAACAAATTTTTCCACCATCCACATGTTTCACGAGTCGAACGTTAAAAGTTTTACAAATCATTATACTTAAAAAAAAGTGTAACTTTGAACGTTTTACAAATTTTATAAATCACTGTTATAAAAATATAATTTACCGTGCAAGTGTAATAAATTTCGTTTGCTAAAAGTAAAATATACGAAGGGGTTGAATGTTGTTTGAGTAGTTGATCCAAACTATTTTTGTAGAGTAAGTTAACTCTTTGCACTCGACTGTCACTTCTGAAGGGACATCGTACCTAATTTTACCCAATAGCTCAGATTTTCTTTTTTTTATAATTTGCTGGTCATTATAATGAAGATTTAACGTTGTATGATGCGATGTAATGATATATCTGAACAGACGTTTGGAGTGAAATCTGTAACAACGACGTGAAAAGAAGAAAAGAATTTCAGAAGAAGAAATTTCTAAAGAGACATAATTAGACTTCTTATTGCTTTTTACGAAAGTTTAAAAGATAGTGGAGGATTTTTCCAAAGACTAAAACTATGTAGCTTGTACATTATTCTACCAAACTCGCGATACACGTTGATGATTGCTTCAAATTTAAACTATATCACAAAGAGTTAGAAAAATATAATCAAGAAAATAAATCGTGTTAAATATCATTTGAATGATTATTTCCAATGCTATATCATTTCGTCTTTGAGGTGGTGGTTCGTAAATAAATTGCTGGTAGATACGAAAAAAGTTTTCGAGGGCAAAGGATTCAAGTAAGACATTACTTGACAATTGATCTAGTTTATCACAGGGAATGGATCAATTTATCTTTCATTTATGATGTTATTGCTCTGCGAGAGAGACTTTTTTATTAAAAGACACGTAAATCCTTTAATCGCTCTAACGAATACCGCGTGTACACTAAATTGTTCCACCCTTTCTCGTCCATTCTGCACGTATCGCTACATTAAGAAGAAACGATTTTGACTATATCAACATCTCCTTGAAAGAAGATCGTTCATACATTCGAAGTTGGATCGAAGCTGCCTAGTTTCAATGCACCGTCGTACTGAAGTTTTCAGACACAAGCGAAATATATACGAAATTCTTAATAATTGAAAAGCTCTCCAGGCTCGGAATAATATCGCCGCGAGTGGTCTGACGAACGACGAAATTGTCGATATCTAGTGTATGTATGTACAGAACACCAACTCTGGTTTATTGAACTCTGTTGCCCGTGCCTTGAAACACGCTCAGAAATTTACCGACTAACTGACTAGGTGATCGATATGTACACTCTGTGCTCTCGATATCCGTGTATTGCGTTTTATTGCTAGCTTACAAAATTAAACGAAACGCCGAAACGTTCCTGCAATTCAAATCATTCCGTGACAACCTAAAGAAACTTCGAACGGTGTAAAGTAAAGTTTACACCGTATAAATCGCGAGGTGAAACTGAACACTCTGAAGGAAGGATTTCTCAAGGCGTGAATGACTTCCTGAACCCAGGAAGTGAGTAACGACGGAGACAACAAAAAAAAAAAAAGAAAAAAATCCACAGGAATAATCAGTATGTCAGTTTAATCACACTTAGTCGTCTAATGTACAATTAGGAAAATTGCTTCGACCGTCTCTTTGGTATCGTTGAACTTCATTGAACTGATTCACGGTGATCGCCACGTTAGCCACGCTCTCTAGTTTCACCATACACCTATGTACACGTTACGCCATGATATCTATTTTGAATTCCATCTAAACGAACGAGGTGGTGCATACATACACCTCGTCGTCCGCGAGAAACAGGCATGGCCGAGCTAAAAGTCTCACTCTCTCGACAGCAGCATCTCCCCTTTCCCCCTTTTTTTTTCATTTCCCCGAAATGCCTTATTATTATTATTACAATTAAACACGACAGCAGCTACGTGTCGTCTCCTCGCGTCCATTTCATCATTCACTCTTCTCTCTCCGGGTTGCTCTCTCCTCGGTTTTAATCGTCTCTTGGTCCGTGAATGAGTTTCTTCGCGCGATTGGCACGAGTTCTCCTTGAAGAAGACTCCGGTTGCCGATACCACCAACCACTCGTTCTATGTATAGTCGTACAGCGTGTATACAGCTAACGTTTATTTAATTATTACTGCTTCTTTTCATTTTTATATATAAATAGTTGAAAGTTTACGCTATGATAGATGCCTCTTTCGCAGGAGATTATCCGTCCGCGTTCTCACCGCGCGCAAGAAGGAAGTGTATCGTCTCGTGCGACTATTTACCGCGTCCGTGTTCATACACGGAACGGTGTACCAGAGAGAGATGTTCCCCTTTGAACGTTTCCACGCGTGGAACGGGGGTGGTAAATTTACAGTATATAGCAAACGAGAAAAGAAATAGCTACCAAGTGTTCGATGTATGTTATGTACACCTTATAGCACGCGTTTGTGCGTGCGCGCGTGTGTGTTTTTTTCGCCGATCTGACCGCTAAATCACATCTGATCCGGTTCGATCGACGCCGGGCTTATTGAATACAAATTGGGGGGGGGGCTTCATCGTTGGCACTTGAGAGATTACATTGTTTTGCAAAACTGCAAAAACTGTATTGTTCGCTGATGGACGAAATGATTGTTGTTGATGTTGTCAAGCTTCAAGTCGCGAGTCGCGTTGAGAAATTTCAAACGATTTGTGACGCGATTCGTGATAAGGTAAAACAATCGAAAAATGGACTGGTCTTTTGTTGTATGTTCTTTTTTTCTCTCTCTCTTTTTTTTTTAAGAATCGTTAAATCTTGTTATTTCTAAGATTTGGTAAATGCATGCGGTTTATTTTTTTTTCTTTTCTTTTTTTTTTTAGCGTATATTACGAGGAACGACTATGTCGACTACAAAAAATGAAAAACGTCTCCTACGACAATCTGTGTAAAAAAATTCTGTGTAAGATGTTCCAAACGCTGTAAAAAGACGACTATTAAAAATAATCATCCGTGTTATTATCGTCAGTTACTACGCATTGTTTCTAAAAAAAAAAAAAAAATCGAAAGCAAGGAAAACCTTACGAAAGTACAAATCTACGAAAGGGCATACATATTTTTTGGTACGCTTTCTCGCCAAGGATATTTCGTCAAAATGTTCGAAACACGTATGTACGTCTCTCGCCGATAAACTTCAAAAGTTTTGGTCGAAATACACTCTACAGTTCGATATAATAAGACTACCAACTATACAGCGTTTAAATTTTCCCGCGCTAATATTGCACTCTAAAAACGTAGTACTACGTTTTCATCGGCTATTCGCTACAAAATGTTTCCTCAATATCAAATAATAGTGCCATGTCGAAATATACGCGCGATTTTCCTGCTCTTCAAAGCATCGTTTGTCCATTTTCTTTCTTTCTTCTTTTTTTTTTTTTTTTCTTTTTCCCCCAGTCACACAACTATATTTGGCCAATCTTAATATCCGACTTGCTTCTCGTTTCATCGTTGATCGAACAACACGCTCTTTTTCAGAGCCACCAGAGCCAACACACGAATAAACCCCTCTTGCGATCGACACTCTGTCGATCGTCTGTCGCGAGTCTCTCGAAACTTCGTCGACACGCATGCAGGATCGAGGAAGCATGCTTCTCTATACTTCGATTCCCTACGAATCTACGACAGCTGCGCTATAACAGTTCACGAACGTCGAAAGTCGATATACGGCTGCGTCACAAACCTCGTTCGACGAGCTGAAAAATCCTGCATTTATATATTTATATATTATATATACGAACAGGGGCTCTATCTATTATACTATTTTTTAAACGTGATAAATACAAAGTGTGCGTATAGCCACGTGTCAATGATGGTGTGTCATTTGGCAGTTTCTCCTGTTTCACTTGTCTCTCACCACGTTTGGTGCAATATCCTCTCCCTTGTATCACCATAAAGAGTGGAGACTTCACTCCATTTTCGCCTTTCAGCTTAATATCGAGATCAATATCGCGTTAATTTATCGAGGTTGATGTCGCGCGTGCTTTCTACACGAACGTGCAAAAATCTTTGGTTTCTCGCTGCGAATCGATCTACGCGAATGTTGTCCGGATGCGGTGGCCGGGCCAACATTCCCCAAGGAGAACCAAGATTTCTCGGTTCCTCGATTGTTTATCTATCACTACGAATCGGCAGCTACGTACGAAGTATGTTAGGCCTGCCCCTTCTCGGAATCGGAGCTCCGTACGTGAGGTGCTACGGCGTTGTTCAATCGATGATACAGTACGTACGCTCGACTGTGACGCATCGTCGTTGACGTCAGTTCGAGTCGTTTTTAGCCGAATTGGTCAGCCTACAACCCATAAGCTTGTTTCAGCTCCGTTCTTCTTCGAAAGTCGTGTCAACTTGCAGAAGTCGACTTACACTTAGAACGGAGTTTCAGGGAACTCCGCGGAGTATTGAAATATACAATAGATAGATATATAATATATATATATATATTTGGTACTGTTTCGCGGTATAACGTTTCCTTTTTTTTTTTTTTTTTTTTTTCTTCAGATCACGAGGTTCGTCGAATGACAGACACACGCTAACCTGCTTCTTTCGTTCCTCTTTCCCTTTTCTCCCATTTTTCTCTGACGATGAATACGTGTGATCTGTGTATGTGTGTAATATATATATGCGTGTGTTACACTGCAAACGCGGAAACACGTGAAAACGAAACAAGGGGCTGTCAGTCTTGGGTGAGCGAGGACACGGAGTAAACGAGGATAATGACGATTTTATGGAAGAAACGAATCCACCGTGAACGCCAATCCACGGCTGTCCACGGTGTTCAAAGTGAAAAAAAAAAAAAAAAAAAAAACGATTCAGCCTCTGAGTCTCATCAGTCGATTTTTTTCTTTCTTTTTTTTTTTTAAATTTGATTGCACGCGATCAAAAAATTGAGCATTCGCGAATTTCGTCGACTCACCTGCAACGTCCTTTCGTCCTAGGAATGTGTGTGTCTATGTGTGTGTAAATGTATCGTTTCTAAATGCAATATAATGCTTCGTGTGCAATGAAATCTTTAAAAAATCGCATTCTTTTGCTAATAATTTTTTTTTTGTCTTCTTCTTTTCAGTTTTTTTTTTTTTTTTCTAGTTCGTTTAAAATTACTTTAGGCGAGACGTCGATGTAACTGTTCGAATTAGTCACGCTCTCTTCCTCCTATTGGCAAAATGTAATCCAGAAAAACGTCCGCTTCGCGACGAAGAGCTTCGGTTCAGTCGAATAATACCGTCCAACATGAGACGAAAGTATCTAGTTCGATTCGTTGCTTCTTTCGTCTTTGTTTCTTGAACTGCGCGAACGTGCGATAAAATACACATGCTCGCGAAAAACGTGAGCACGCTGTTGTCCTTGCCTTGCCTGGACGAGCTCTCGTCGGTTCGCTAATGCCCTCGATGTGGAAAATCACAGCGTCACCGTCTGCCGTGGCCGGTCAAGAATTTCGGCGATGATCTCTTACTTACCTGAGCCACGGTCAAATCTTTCGTTTCGGGACGAAACGACCGGAACACCAGTCTGTCTAGGATGCTATCAGAAAAATTCGGAGAGATAAAAAGACACCGCGAACGTCTAGCTTCTCCCGCGGCAACAATATCTACGAAAGTCAATCTTGAAAATCGAACGATTCAAGCCTAGCTCGAACACCAAACTCCCAAAATCATGGATCTTACAATTACTCCAAATAACTTTACAAAATCTCTCGCGATCTTTCGACTACCCGAAAGATACGACGACGGGTCTCGCAATTAAAAGAGAAACCTACGATGCTTCTTCTCTGCTCCCTCTTCGAGCAGTGTTCGCTTTCACGGAATCTTTCGAATCCGTCGTACTGCAGAACCGTCGTACACGTGAAAGGACGAGACATCGTTCTCAAGCCGATCTCTCAAGACGAGCATCCAAACGACGACGACGACGACTAACACCGTCAACGTTAGTCCCTCTACAATTCCTCGGACAAAGCAATGGGCGCCCTGGAGCCTGGCTTCATGTCTTTCACGCCGATCCCGATGTCGTCGACCGGCGCTGGCGCCAATTTCAACTGGTTCCCGTTCACTTTGATGTCGTTCACCGAGTGAGACCTACCGTGCGTGACCAGCGGCTTCGTCGTGCATTGATTCGTGCTCGCGTTCGAGTTGGAGCTGCTGACCGAGTTGGCGCTGGGGCTGGTGGCTGGGTTCGAGCTCGAGCCCGAGCTCGTACAGTTCACCGTGCCGCCAGAAAGAGAACTCGAGTTGGAGTTTGCGTCATGCGTCGGGTTCGCCGCCGCGACCGGATGCGGAATGGACGACTTGGAGCGGGGCTTCGGCTTCGGGTTCATCGAGTTCGCGATGGGAACGATGACCGCCGGCTGGTCCAGCGACTCGCGACCCACGTCCAACAGCACGGAGTCTGGCGACACTGCTGGCATCGCCTTGGACGATTTCGCGAACGTGGTCAGCTGATTGGCCGACTGAGACCGCACCGTGTGACCGCCGAGCTTGTCGCGCAGTGCCATTTGGTAGGCCACCTCGAACGCCTGGCCCAGGGTCAGGATCGCCTCCGTCGCTTGGTCCTGAAACACGCGTTCCTCGCTTCGTTGATTCCTTGGAGGAAGAGACTCGGGGATGGTGGAGAGACATTTGAGATGTTTGATGGAGGTGACGTTATATTGATAATTATCCCTTTTGCTCCGAGCGATTGAAAGGCGATTGTGAGTGTTTCTGTCTCTAAACTTTGTAACTTTGAAAATTATTTTATTATACTAATGAAAGTCTGTAATTTGGTCACAGAATTATTATAGTAATAATTGAATTTTATTATAGAGTAATGCGTAAAGTATTTACTTTTTACTTTTAATTATTTTTCGACTTTTAATTTTCTTTCAACTATTATATACTTGTTAAATTTACTTGTTAATTAACTTGTTACTTTTAATTTACGTTTAAATTATTATAATTTACTTTTCACTTTTAATTTACTTCTAATCATTATAAGTTACTTTCTATTTTTAATTTACTTTTAATTATTATACAGTACATTTTAAAAAAATTATTCGGTCACGTATATACACGTTTCTTCGGAGCAAAAGGGTTATTGACGATGAAATGACGCAATATCCACAAATCGACGCAGTATGATCGACTACCGAAAACACAAGACTAACGTCCCTATTTAGACACATTCTCATTGCATTGGCTGATAAAAGTTCATCGCGCAACAAAAGCGAATCACGCGATCGGAACGAAACGTGATAAAATGAGATGCAAAGACTTTAAGCTCCCCCCACGTCAAACATTCACATTTTGAATAACTAGAATTATGTGTCACAGGGATGGGGGCATGAACTACCAAAAAAAAAAGGTTGGGAACCACTGGTCCGGTATGTATTATAGAAATAAGCATGATGGCAGACTCACCATGGTTGGCACGCAAAAGACGTGGCAGAAATGCGTGCGACTGGCGTGGTCCTTGGTGATGTAGGCGAAATGCGTGAGATCGTCGGCGTCCTGGCAGGCGCAGTGAATGTTGCGAATTTCGTGCTCGCAAATCGGCTCCTATCGATCCCCATCATTCCAAATACAAATGTAGCCAGGCTAATCGTATCGCGGTGCAACGTTAATCCCTTTCGGCGCAACGCAAATTCCACGAATGCAGGCGATTGTCTTCCTTATTTATACCCTCGCTGCACTGTTGCCTCCCAAATTATCGACCGAATTGCAATCTCGCGACGAAAATTCGATTAATTTTGCGAAAGAAGAATTCACTTATCCACTTGCTATTAACCTCTTGCGCTGGAACGACGTGCCACGCACGTCGAGAATTTTTTGCCCCAAAATTGCAACATTTTCTCAGTTTCAAGTATATTTAAATGTAACAAATTAAGTTGATTACTTCCTAATAATTTCTGTCCAGTGATGTCATACCGACGTGAGTTCAAAAGAAGTAGAAAGCGACGAATTATCGTATACGGTTCGGTCACTCGTTATGGTACGCAATCAGTTGCAACGTGGTTAACATCGAGAATTTTTTTGTCCCAAAATTACAACATTTTCTCAGTTTTAAGTATATTTAAATATACATACCCAGACAAAACAAGTAATAAATTTATTACTAATCAATAATTTCTATCCAGTGATGTCATACCGACGAGTTCAAAAGAAGTAGAAAGCGACGAATTATCGTATACGGTTCGGTCACTCGTTATGGTTCGCGAACCAGTTGCCAGCGCAAGGGGTTAAAAGTGTGCACGGAGGGATTAACGTATGTACTATCACTAAAGTGAGCTACGTTCTTCTTCGTATTGAGAGTTAAAGTCTTACGTTGGTCATCGTGTTGAGAAACCGAACGCCGCGGTAAGAGATGGCCAGCGTGATGTCGGGAGTAACTCTGGGCTCGCGACACGTTTTCTTCAGCTTCTGTATCGACTTCTTCGTCGACTCGGTACCGCGTAACTCCTTCACCACGGTGGAGCCCAGATACTGTGCGATTTTAGAACAGAAAGAAGACCTAATGTCTCTGGAATTGAGACTATTCGTAACATTTGTACGGTCGAGTTTAACTCGTTGGGTGTTCGGAAATGATGATTTAACCAACGATTCAGTTCGGTGCGGATTTGGCTTATTTATCGAGCTACTAGGCTCAACATAATTACCTGTAAACTAACATTCGTGTAATGAACTAATTTTTTATAAATATTGCTTTAAACTGTGATTCTTGATGCACATACCCTACATTGTTTTTGAGGAGTTTTGCTTTTCCCACTAGTCACGATTCTAAGTTTAATCTTAAGATTGCGCGTGCTCCAGGGCTGGAGCCTAATCTAAGAACACTTCAAACCGATAAGCATTTACTCGTTATGCCTTTGTACATATGTAAATACTGCATATATTGGCACAAAATAAACGTTTTTTAATAAAAAAAAAATTCTTATAAGTTTAGGATTCTTTTTGCCTGATAACCGTTGATCATCAAAAATCGAACAGCGGTCGATAATCGTTAACATAAAAAAAGCCGATTCTTTCGGTAGATAAAGTGTTAATAACAGTGAACTGTATACACTTATTGTTAGTATTGTCTACTTTACTCAACCACGACGAGATTTTACTTCGCGGTTCACTTTGACGAAAACTCTCGAGATTCTAATCTCGATGATTAATTGCAAACTGAGACTCGAGATTCTGAGATTCACTTCGATGACGAATTGCAAAATTGCAAAATTGTTAGAAAAATCGTACAAGTATCTTAGGCGATGTCGAATCGCTGATGTTCCGTAATATTCGCGAGCTTATGCATGGAAGGAAATACACGATTTAAATTAACGTTGGGCAGCGCGATGTCTTCCCCGGAGGAAGAAAGCGTTAAATGCTCGTTCATTGTGTTGGAGGTTACGCAAAATATGAGATAAACGCTCTGAATGAAATGTGTTATTAGTTACACCTACGCGGTAATTATGGTAATAGCCTTCACCTTGAGGCGTTGTCACGAGTATCTGGGTGACATCATACGACGCACTCGTTATTCAAGAACCGTGCAACACGGGAGGACAAAATTATGTACATGGGGTACAATTACTGAAGTAACACGACGTGCTCTCGTTTTCATGGCCACTATGATATTTTCCTAACGTGATGGAACGCACGAAGAAATTTTTGTGAGAAGTGATTCCAGGATTTCTCTGTCCTCTTTGAACTTGAATCTTTAACGATAATAATATAATATAATAATTCGTAAAAAAAAAAAAGAAGAATCATTGACGGTTCACTTGGTCTCATTTCAAAGCGCGAAGTTTCTACACTCTCGTGGGAGTTTTCTTGAAAATTGTAAAAATGCAAACATTGCAAAATTTTTTCATGACCAAATCCATTGGAATTTTCTTTTTACAGTCATTTTATTGAACTTGAAACATTGGAGACACGTGACAAAATATTCTAATATTCAACGTTCAATAAAATGGTAGAAAAAATCATATTTCAAGGAGTTTATTGTAAAGAGGAAACTTCAATCTTCAAAATGATGGTAGATCCAATCACGAGGAAAACTTTTTAATGTTTTCGAGAAAAAAGTATCCTCACTTTCCCACCTGCCATGTGACGCAAAATCATCTTTTGACGAAAAAATGAAAGACTTATCCCTCCACTTGCTTAGTAGGGAAATCAACAGACTGAAAGAGTGGGCGAGGAAATTTCAACGCAGTGGAGGGGATAGCGCTAGCGATCAGGAAAGTGGGGGTAAGGGCTTGCGGGCCGCCAGTTAGCCTACCTCTGCTTTAAAATATTTTAAGTCTAGTTTGAATTATCGACATGAATTTTTCACCGTTATTAACATAATTATGCTTCTCGCAAAAATATAAAATAATACACTAACATTTACGAAAAATATATGATATGACAAACATTTCCAAACGTTTTTAACTCACTGTAAGAAACAATTCCAGTAAAAAAAAAAAAAAGAGGACACGGCGTAAGGAGTAAAACACTCATTGTCAATAGAACGGCAAAAGCAAGAAGAAGAAGAAGAAGCAAAGAAAAAAAAGAAGAAAATGGAATGTAAGACGGAAGCAATTCGACTTACGTTGGCGACGTACGTGACGCAACCGGTGACTAGAGCTTTTGGCTGGTGCCTCCACTGCGTCTTAAGGGTGGACGGTACACCGAGAAGCAGCTCCGACGGTGCCCTGATCTCGAGCTGTTCCGGTGCCGAGATCGCCCCATTATGCGAACTAGGTCGCTGGGGTGGCTGCGGAGCCGGCCTGTTTTTGCGGTGCCTTAATGTGCTCGTGCCGGTCGAATTCGTTCCGGTTATCGACGTGCCGCCATTACCCTCCGCCGTTGTTTCCGGCAGCTTCTCCCTTATCTCGTCCTTCAGCTGCTGTATGTTCGTCTTCTGCGGAAACCAGACACCATCAAGTTTTTCAACAACCTTGAGTCTGTTTTCGCCTTGACTCTTTCCGCCTTCTTTTCTCGCGTTCCTTTCAGTTTTTGATTTTCTAGTGATTGATTTTAAAGTGACTTGCGAACATTTTATTCACGGGGCAAATTGGCTCTCACCCTTCCTTCGATTTACCAAAAAATATGAATATATTAGGTGTATCTATATAAGTAATGTTATTTTCTTCAAATTTAATAAACATCACCATCTAGCGACAATAATTTAATTTGTTACAACATAACCTATATTCTGGTTAAATATATTGGCATTTAGCGTGCTTATTGTTGAATTTTGAAAAAATTCGAGAAAACCTTGGCAAAATGGAAGACCCTGTAAGAATGGAAGAGCAAAGTATTTGCTTGAAACACGTAACGCGAAAAATAAAATCAACTCCGCTCGATTCGATTCGCGAACATTTCACAGTTTTCAAATACTTTCGAATACGTTCGATTAAAAACCTTTTGAGGCAGCAAGAAGAGCCTGAATTCGTTAACGGCAATGCGCAACCAATCTCGACACTGGCGTTGCACTACAAAGTTCACCAGCCATGGGAATTTGCAAAAATACGAATGAAATGTATACACGGTCTCGCTGAGATTGTGCTGCAAAACGAATCTAGATCTAATGGAGGAGAGTGGCGTTTAATCAGCAACGTCAATATTAACTCCATAGAACACGAGCACTTTCCATTAATTTTCACCGAACGTAAAACCTTCCAATAGATTTATTTGCGAACGAACGAACGAACGAACGAACGACCGAGGCAAATACCTTTTTACATTGCGATGTCGCGTAGCCGGCCGCGTTACAAGCAAATTTCCGATACGTCAGCGGGCCAAAAATAAAAATGGACACGCCGGGGCGAAAAAAATTTTTTTCGCGCAGCGCGTTACAAAAGCCTCCGCACGAGCAGACAGTCGGGTGCTCGCGTTACAGAACGTGCAATTACACCTGTGAAAGCGTCGCGTTTCGAACTGGTCCCGCTCGTCGCCGAAAAAAAAAAAAAAAGAGGATAGAGAAAAAAACCAGAAAAACAAAAAAACCAGGGGAGAGGGACAGGAGAGAAAAAAAAAAGAGAGGAAACTTTTTGCAATCTCCGTGAATGAATCGTTTCGCGCCGTTCCGGGAATTACGATCCGAAACCAGATTCAAACCACACGAGCGTATCGCTCGCTGTTCGGATTACATCTCGCGAATCGTTTGTTACATCTGCCTCCCCTGTATAATTCGCCTTTACTGCGTCGCCCGAAAAAAGAAGCAGAGGAAAAAAGCCAAAAAGAAAAGAGAAAAAAAGGAAAAACGTAGAAGGGAAGAGAAATAAAGAGAGCTCTTCGCCTACGAGTGCGGTCAAAACGATCCCGAGGATATTGCCGAGTCCGTAGCGTTCGTAGAGTCGTTTTCAATCACCAAGTTGAAGTTTATAAAAAAATCGCGCGACACGTACCGAGCATTTAGAGAATGGATTTCTCTCGTTCGCCTGATTTCACAACGAGCGACGGTGCTCGTCGTTGTCGGGGAACGACGAACCGGAAGTTTTCAGCGGGGAAAAGTCATCTCGATCGACGAAAGTCGAACGACGCGTACGCCGCGAACGCGAACGATGGGAGACGTTACGAGGGGTTAATTCCGCAGGACCGACGGAATAGACGGATGGATGTGGCTGGTGGCGTGCAGCAGGAAGGAGGGAGAGTACGGTGCCGTGGAGCCATGGGTGCACGGGCCCCGGCAATCGTGAAATTCGATTACGAGAAAAGAATGGACGTAAGAAGCAGAGAAACGGAGGGACAAAGAGAGCAATTTGGACGTGTGCGCGTCGACCGACGGCCATTAATCGAATTTAATTAGCTAATTAAGGGAGCAGGCGGCGAAAAGAGCAGGCGGCGAGACGCCGGGCGGGCGAGAGAGTAGCTCGTTAACGGATGCACGTATCGCGCTCCAGGCGCCCGAACAAAAACTATTAGCGTCCGCTCGAGCGATCAGCCTGAAAGCTTGCTCGAGTGTCGCCTCGAGTGAGGTGAGTGTAGTTAGCAGCGAACAGGTAGCTAGCTGGGATCGTCCCCCCCCCTCCTCCCTCCACCCCCTCACCCTCCCCCTCCTCGCGATGCGCCCGTTACAATAACGCCTCTCCAATTAGCCACGATATTTACATTATGACGCGATCGGTTGAAAGCCCGTCGCGAGCGATCGAGCTTGCTTTGCCATGCGCGCGCGTACGCGTATGTACGTTCCACCCTCTTTTCGCCCAAGTGCTTCGCGGCCCTTGTCAGACACAGTTCCCCCCCCCCCCCCCCCCCGGTGCCAGGGAACGGAATTCTTAACTGGATGATCCGTGTGTCGCTCGCGACTCCACTCCAACCTCTTTCGTTTTGTGTCTTTCTCACTTCGTTTATTTCTCTTTCACTCTTTGTCTGATCTCTCGACGCGCCCCTCGAAGTGATCTTCGCGACGTGACGCGTATCACGCGGCAGGTGACACAATCGGCGGAACAAGAGCGTCACCGCGACGAGCCTCGTTATCCCGTTCCCAGCTTTCGCGCCTCGATCGGTTTGGTCGTTTTGCCTGCCTCGCTGCGACTGATCGTCGCGTTTAGCGTCACAACTGAGCACTGATCCGCGCGCGCTGATTCGATCGTGCCCTTTTCGCAGGCAGTTCGCGATCTTCGTGGATATTGAGGGCGGGTCGAACCAATTGCAAGAACGAGAGGGAAATTTTGGCAAATATAAAATGACAGTTCCTTATGACGACAATCAGACTAATTGCGCGCAACGTTTAAATTCTCCGCGTTAATTTCGTTTCCGCTGTATTGTGTCGAACATGCACCTGCAACATATAAAATGTAACAACCCCTAACAAAATTTATTTGTTCTTGAAAAAGTACACCGGCGGGTGATTTCAAGGAAAGATAAAAATCCACAGTCGAATGTCCTGTGTTTCGAAGAATTCCTCCAAAGCAACTACCGCGTACAAAACTAAAATCTCGAGGTCCAGAGTCTAAATTCAACTCCGACATCCATTCAAATACAATTCCTGCGATTTTCACGGACGTCCGTGTTCATTGTCCATTCCATGTGCGAATCTCTCGGCAAAAAAATAAAACGCGCGCGACCTCACTCACCAAGGTGTTCAAATCCTTATTGAGGTCCTCGAGGTTGGGCCCGGTGCAGTTGCGATTCTGCGCACGCGCGCTCGATCCGCTGACCGACGCGAGGATCCTCTTACGGTGCGCTGGCTTCTGGATCTCCAACACCGTCGCCAATTCCACCTCCCACACGCACCTCACGCGTTCCATGTCCGTGTACAGGTTCTTCTTGAACGTCTCCGCGTAATTCTCCAAGTGGATGCTCTTCAGCCACTCGTCGACCGACTGCCCGCTGCCGCCAGATCCACGTTTGTCCACGCGTTTGTTCAACAAACCGACCGCGTCTAAAATCACCGCGCGCTCTTGATCGCTGGTGATCTCCATGTCCTTCAGGTCGCTCTCGTCCAGAACTCCATTCTGCCGAGGTGAACAGATATCTTTCAAGATTTTTCAAACGTCTTTTGAAGTCGAGTTTATGACTCGAAATCGTTACACGGCCGGGAAAACCTAATGTAGTTTAGCCACGTAACGAAAAACTGAATGGCAAAAAAAACGAAATTCGCACAAGGCTAAATCTCTCGATTGAACCTTGTACAATATTTTTGAAGAAATGAATTGTTAGGTTCGCGAGAAAATTCTGAAAGATATGCAAAAACTTGGTTTTGCCCCGTGGGGGTGGGTAAAATCAGATACGTGTTAAAACATGTATAAAATGCAATTATGAAATTTTTATTTTCATTAAAACGATTATTTTTAACAGTTTTAGCAGATATAAAGTATTCTATTTGGTCTGTCTTATAAAAAATTATATTAATTATAATTTTGGAGTATTAATTATAATTACTTGTTTAGGAACTTTTACTGTATTTATAAAAAAAAATTTGAACTATTTTAACATATACCTTAATTAACGAAATAATAAGTCAATACAAAACAAATAAAATATTCGTCCGTCGTGCCCATCCATAACACATAATGCATCGAATCCATTGTTCTTTGAAGAAGGTCAAAATAGAACGATAGAATACAAATGTGACTTAACCGAATGGATTTTGATACTTTTTATATATTAATATACTTTCATGTATGTTTAATGTGTAAAAGATACTCGATGTCTTTGGTGATCTTTTATATATTTAATTCAATTGTATCAAGTTCAGGATGTATTACATCTTTGGACCAATTCTGGGATGACAAAAAGAAAAAAAAAAAAAAAAAGAAGAAGAAAATGAAGAAAGTAAGGTACTTACTATGAAATCCAGATCGTCGAACCCGTAATTAATGAAGAGGTTCTCGTAATCGGCCAGGCCCAACGTTGACAGCCACTGGCCAACGGAAGTGGAGACAATAGGGCTGCTGCTGGTGTCTGAACTCAGGCCTGCGTACAAATCAGACGAAACTGCCAATTTACCTCGTGAATAATAATCGATATTTCGCGAAAAAAAAAATGATCTATCTCATTCAGAACCTTTACGAATACACGTATATCACACTAATGTGTTTCTATTACTAAAAAGAACTCCTATCACCAACTCTGTTTCAAATGAAACATTTTCTCAGTCGAACAAATTCGATTATTTATATATCGTTATAAAATTATATTATTAAACTTCAACGTCGCGCTCGTACTTCGTTCAATATGTCCCGACGTAATTATATAAAATTGTATGAAAGTTTCAACGTTACCTAGCCTCGTCTGGAACTCCTTCTCCAATTCGGTGACGAAGACAGACTCTCTGACGAGACCGGTGCCAAACGACGCCATGATCTCCGAAATCTTGGCCCATTCCTCCTGCTCGTCGAACGGGCTCATTATGCTCAGCGATTTCTCGTCCCTCTCGCGATCGCGCTCCGACCGGAACGAGACCTCACCGTCCTCCAGGCGTTCGCCACCGCCACCGTCACCTCCGGTTCCCATTCCGCATGCGGACGGCCCGTAAACGTTCCGCAAGCGACGCAGCGTGCGAGGCCGTTCAGCCGTCACCGATCCTTTCAACAAACCTGTCGAGATCACCACGTACGGCTCGATTATTTCCAGCGGATTGCCACGACGCTCACGACGAGGGGACATGCCTAGCGATCGAGGAGACTTATCTTCTGTCAATTAACGACAATAAAGACATCGTTAAGAAAATTTTTTTCAAGGACATTTGCAGGAAGTCTTGCACGCAAGACTGCGCAACGCGATGAAATTTATACAAGATGCCTGTAATATTTGCTACGTGAATGAGTTTTCCATCGAGATTATTCTTGGTTGATTATTGTCTCAATGACTCTTATTGTGTCAATACTCGAGTATCAAATGTTTAATAAAATAGTTTTGTAGAAATCGTACAGTAATAATTTTGGGCTCGTTACGAAGCACGAAGCTTCTAGATTCAAAACGCTGAATTTGTACATTTTATACCGAGGTGTTTTTACACAGAGCAGCAAGATGGCGAAGTAGAGATTCTCTTCTCGAAAATACTGTAAATTGGTCGTGGTATGTAAAAATATTGAGACGTTTTCTACCGTGAATTTAAAGATTGAGGTCTCCCTTTTACAACGATATCAAAATACCAAAACTCGTTGTACGATTTCTTTTCGCTAGTTTATCGAACTTTGAATATAACGTCACATTTTCTTCAATTTTCGTCATCTGAGCCTAACACTCGATAAACCGGCATACATCAAGTTTTCGAAGGTCGTTGTAAACGAGACGCTTCTGAATCTCGAAACTCATTATAGATTCAGTCGTGAAAGAAACAGTATCTACACGCGATGTAAAAATATTTTAATATAATAAATGACACATTTGCAAAAAAACAGAATCTTCTCAGCTCAGGTTATTTTGCTGTTGTACGATTTCTTTTGGACACAAAATTGTAACGATATAATAATTAATAATATTAATAGAAATCAGTTTATAAATTTCTATAAAAATCCGCAACGACGAAAAGGGATATTTCACTATATTTAGATATGTTTGAAATTTCTTTCAGAGGAAATCACAATCTAATTAAAAAAAGTAGAAGATCTTTAGAGACGTTGGCGTATTTTTGGAACAGTATAGATTATTTCGAGTTACTTCCTCTCGCTGAAGAACTTTCAGATAATCCACCATCGATGGGGATGTTGCATTCTCGAAACTTAGCTGACCAGCAGTTCCGAGCTGAGTTTTAAACGCAAACACGTCCAGAGGCCTGTCTGGGATATCAGCCAACGGATATCCATAATGGATAGCAGGCAGCGTACGAACGAATTCACGGATACGTTGAATATTCATTACAGATTCGTCATTGTTCGATGCCTCCGCGAGATTAGTTCGCGGAAGATAATCAAGACCGACTCTCGACACAGATGTCGTTGAGCAATTACCGTAAATTCTGCCCCCGTGGCTCCGCGATGTACACGGGATGCCATTAAAAAAATACGTTTCTCTCGAGAAATTACTAGATTCGAGGGAAAATCGAAGAACGATTGACACACGGCCGTTTCAAAAATTCGGAACAAAAATACAATTTAAAATTGATGAAATTCTTAACTTAGACAGATAGCAAAACTTTTACAGTTCTATATGTATATTCGTGGTTTCCTGCAATTTAAATTCAGCCGTAACCACAAGACCGTGAATTTTTATCGCAATTTTATTGCAAATAAGCCGGACAATGTTCCTGAAAAAGTTATGTGTTCAAATGATACAGCGAATCATGTAACGACTGACGTAACATCATGAAGAAAGGTCATATAACGATTCATTCGGTCACATTTTAAAAGCGCGAAAGCTTCTACTTTGACAGAAATAAACTCGTTCTGTTCGAATATGATTTTCCAACGAGGACACTTGCTTTTTTCTCGAAAATTGTAAAAAAACTCAAACGCGTGTGGGAAAAAATTTTTTTCGCAGCTAAATTCACTAAGGTCTTTGCGACGAGCCCCTTAAAAAATGATCTGTTTTTACAATATCATTGAAACGTTATTAAGATTGAATGATAAGACGAAATGTTAGAATCTTTTGAATCTTTGTCGTCTAACCCTAGTACGTATTCGACGTTCGATAAAATGGTGAAAAAAAACTGCACAAGTTTACAAAGAGGGGGAGCTTCAATCTTCAAATCCATTCAGTCGCGAAGAAAATTTTCAATGAAATTGAAATTTTACAATTTTCCAGAAGAAAGTCTGCTAAACGACGTAATGTCATTTTTTGAAAAAGACAAACTCACGACTGCCAAAGTCAAACAAAGTAAAACTTTAAAACAATACCAACGTGCGTTGCGTGATCTTTCTCTACAAACTATCGATAATTTTTCATGTGTGTTTGGCACAGTTGTGCACGTTGGCAACATTTTCATTCCGCCGCAATCTTTCTTCAAGAGGTAATCGTTCTCTGTCGATCTGTGTTCGGCGCGCGGTCGTGAAAAATATATTTTGTTTCCGGTTCGCCTATTCTCACGTCGGTAGAAATTAAAAGGGAGAAAAAAAAAAAAAAAAAACGATGAAAAAAAAGAAAGAACGATGAAAAAAAAGAAAGAACGATGAAAAAAACGCGTTGGATATCCAAAACGCGTGCGTTCGTGCGTTGAACGTCGCGACGTACGGTTGCTCGCAAATAAATTCAGGCTTTCGAGTAAATAAAGAACGCGGATAAAACGTTTGGTGGTCAAAGTACCATAAAAAAAAAATCATTTGCGCGTGCACTTGTTGCGAGCATTACATTCGCCGTGATTGAAGAGAACGGACAAACAGCGGACATCGTCGTGCACAACACGCGCCGCACTACGGAACAAACAAATTCGAATCGGCGAAGATTATTGCGAATACCGATGTTTCCCGTCACGAACGATCCCTGGGAAAACGATTCATCCCTATTAAATTAGTGGAAATATCGCGAGTTTATAATTCCCAACAATTACCTACTTGTTAGTAGGTTACACTAACAAGGGAACATAGCCAAGTGTCGATCACCGATTTTGACGGTAGACTCGATATAAATGTAGTTTTCGAGGAAATATTTCACACGTATTTTTTTTTTTTTTTTTTTAATCGATAATCATTGATACCAAAGGGGGTGGAAACTACCCTCAAAGTTGGGAGTGCGGAACACATTTTGTCAAATATCTCGGAAATTACTGAAGATACAGATAATCTTTGTATAAATCGATGAGATTAATGTTTCTTAACGACGAATTTAATGGTGTATGTCATCTTGCGAGGAAACCATTTGTTTAAACAATATATTCAGAAAAGCGTACTTTCCATCATTTTTTTACAGGTTTTCCAAGTAAATGTCAATAACGTTTATTTTCTTGAATATTTGTTTATGAGAATTATACGTTCAAACACGAATTATAGATAAATTCGAATCTTGATTTTTGTATTACAAGAATATTCTTTCTCGCTTGCGTTTCAAATCGTATACTTGTATACTCTACGATGTTACGAATAATTTGTAGTAACTGGAGTGTTCTAAAAACTATCGCACGGCTCCTTAAATTGCAGATTGTATAAACCAGTAGCAAGTCTCTCGTTTTCAACTTATGTTATATTAAATATTCATTTCTGTTCATTGAAACTACACTCCATGTTCGTGTTCCACGTATCATTGAACCTACTGTACACGTAAATTCACAATTGGGAAGCGTATCTGAATCTGATTTACAGAATTCTCACGCCTTTTCTTTCGTCTTATCCACTTGACTGGTCGCACGGTCTCGCTTCGACAGGTGCAAATAATCTTCCTTTCCCTGCCTGCCCCCTGTCCGCGTGGCTCGTTCTTTTCGCGGTGTCGTCGGCTCGGCGACGTCAGCTCGCGTCTGAAGGGTTGAACTCCCCGCGGGGGCTGCGTTCAACGCCGACACTGAGGACAATCCACGCTGGTTTTCAACGGCGCCGTTACAATCGTCGCCTCGGGAACGCGGGCGGGGTTTAGTCGTGGAGCTTTCTTTCATGCGAATTTCACAAATGAGAATTCTCGCGCCAGCGTACGCACGTACGAATGGGCCCGGGGGAAGGGCTCGGCTCGCCGTGCGAGACCGCATAGACTCGCTGCGCGAAGAAAGGGCAAGGGTGGAAAAGGGAGGAGAGAGAGAGAGAGAGAGACAGAGAGAGAAACGAAAAAAGTACCACTTTAAGCAGCGGCTATGAACGCCTTTCAAAGACGCTGTGTGTGCATCCTCTCCTGGCACCGGTGCATTCTGGGGTGTGGATCGTGTACGTACAGGCGTACGTCCAGCCGTCGTGAAAAGCTCATAAAAATATTAAACAGACGGAGACGGGGAGATGATAAAAAAAAGAAAAGGAAAAACGAGGAAAAGAAAAAAGTAGAGAAGAGGTGTATCAGAGAGAGGGTTGTAGCAAGGGAAAGAGAGAGAGAGAGAGAGAGAGAGAGAGCGTTGAACGCACGTTACAAGCAGCAAACGTACGTAATTTTAATTAAAGCTCCATGATGAAGGGCGTCGCCTGCTCGCGCGCACTCCAGCCACCAGCAGCGTTATATTATGTAGGCAGTTATTCAAGTCATATACACAAATTACATAAATCCTCATCGTCGTCCCTTTCTCCCGTTTCTCCACCTTCTATCTGCCTTTCCCTTTCCTTCCCCATCGACCCTCGGCCACCCTCTTTGCCTGCACCTTCTCCTGCTGAAATTTTTCTCTTCTTTCCCTCCTCTCTTCCTCACCCCTTTAGTTCATCACTGTGTCTCTGTTTCGCGGACGCGAACTTTCTCTCTCTTTCTCTTCTCTCCGGGGAGTGCTTTCTCTCCTCCTGTTACACCATTCTTCTCGTCGCCGTCGCACGAGCGACCACCGTTGGCTTTCACGGCGTAATAGTTTCCCTCGCGAGGGAATCCGTTTAATCGCAGTAATTGGGAAGAGCGGCGACATTATGCGCTTTTTCCTTCGCCTTTATTTCGTCGCCGGTTTGCCACGGCTCCCACCGCCGTGTGAGAAACCACCGGCGTTCCACCAATGTGTTTCTCTCCCTTTCTTCCTTTCTCTCGCCTCTCGCGAGTCTCCTCTTGTTATCCATTTGCTCGTCCCTCTCTTTTTCTCTTTCGCTTCCCCTTTCTCTCTTTTTGCTGCAAATTCTCGTTTTTTCTTCTTCTCTTTTTTTACAAAAGGGAATTTTTATTTCGCTCTCTCTCTCTCCGACAGAGAATTCATTCCTTGCGATGACTGTTGCACGCGCGCGCGCGCGCGCGGCGCGATTGGATTCGTTCGTTTCTGTATCGAATGCTCCACACAGCCTGGCCCTTTCTCCCCTCGGTTTCAATCGGTTTCGCCGTGTGTTTGTCGATTCGAGGAATTGTCAGCGAATAAAACGAACACCTTTTCAAATTACCAGCGATACTCTGTTATTCCGCAATCCGGTTCCAAAGGGCTAGAAGATTCGAGGATTAATTGTAGAATCGAAGTATCCACTATCTTTCTGAAGTTTGTCAATACCGTGTTGTCTGTGTAAATGAACGTGAAATCGCAGATACCCATGGCCCCGGCAAAAATATCTCGAGCGTCTGTAGCGCGGTGATTCGCACAAAGGGAGTGCTTTTCTCCAGATTTCATATATCAATGGCAGCTTTCGCGCGGAGTTATTTCTGTCACAAACATCGCCGACTGCCGACTTTTTAAATTCGTAAATTTCTCTTTCGATACTCGACACACACACACGAGGCGTTCGAAGTCCCAGTTTTCTTTGCTGGAGGAATTTACTTCTTTTGCACTGCATCAGACGCAGTGTCGCTTTCGATTGTTAAATAATTTAAACTGCTAAACTGGATAAAAAATGTCCACTTGCGAAACGTAAGTTCTGTTAAAGTTTTTCATTCGAGTAAAATATAAATTACTCGTTGCAAGTTCCATTTCTTGCTCTGCTTGAAATAAATCTCAACCATTTCAAAAAGCACAGCATGGACCAATTTATCGATGTATCCGTTTATTAATATTTCCAAATGAAATGTAAATCAAATATCCCCTCCCCCACCAAAAATAAGAAATTCTAAACGTTGCTTTTTTTTCTCAGGGAGTATTTTTACAGTAGATGAATAATTTCATCATAAAAATGCACGTTCAAAATGTAAAATATATATATAATAAAATTGATAGATATTAATTGACTTTTTCAAGGTTCATATATATATAAATAGGAACACGATAATGTTATAAATATTTTTTAACATTCACATTGGAGTTTACAATTATTTATATCATTTAACTCACAGAAGTATGTCAACTGTTTCTTTTTTAAAATTGAATGTCAATCTTGAAAAGTGGAAAAGTGACTGAGTGATTGGAACTACATATTTCATAAAAATATACATTACATAGATCACGCAAATTTTGCAAAAGCCTAACGTTCGTTCCGTTAGGCTCATTACGTCGATCTACATTTGCGAGGAGAATAAAAAAAAAAAAGAAAAGAAACACTTAAAATATCGAGAACGACTGGTTACTCACGATGGCCTAACTTCCGCTCGTCTTAACTCCCTATTTCTAGATTTCTGACCGCGGTCCATTAAATCTGAAAAATCCGCCACTATTTCACCATCGAGTTCCTCGATGCTCGTAAACGTTAAAGTAATCCTTGCGTTAATAACAACGCCGGATTTCGTGTGGTCGCTCGTAAACCGCGCGCTTTTCGAATCAGTTTCAAACGATCGCCAAGATTTCCATGGAGGAACTCGCCTGATAAAGTCGTAAAAATTTGAGCAGTCGTTGACAGAAACGATGAAACAATATTGTTCAAAATATAGTATAATTTAGTTCAGAAACAACGATGAGTGTTTTGAGAGCATTCTTATTAAAGGAGGAGAATTATGTTGAGAAAACTAAATATAAAAGTATTACTATAATATTAATATAATTAGTATTAATATTAATATAATATTAATTAATATAATTAGTATTAGTATTAATATAATATTAATATAATATAATATTATCTGATATTCTCTTTTTTTTGATGAACGTCTGAAGCTGACTCATGAGTCACACTGATCTATAGAGGCACTGTTCTTTGAAATCCATCTTGAAATTATTCATGTTATCTTTTTATAATGAGCTCTTGTAATAAGTTTTTAACTTAATAACTCGTGGAAGAAATGAATAGAGAAATAAAGTTCATCAATCTGATTTCCGCGAAGTTATGTATAACGAGAAAGGCTATGTATAAAAAATTAACTTTAAATCTGCTTCGTAATTTTAAAAATCTACAGGTTTGAAAAGATCAAGATGCTCTCGAAAGCTGACAATTTTTATCATCTTTTCCACGTATAACCACAAACGAATTACCATTATTATTAGAATCGTTTTTCACTATCGTTGCAAACAATTAACTCCAAATTGATTTTATAACTTTAAATACACAGATTTCTGAAAAGAAATTCTACAGATTTAAGAAAAAATCTACAGATTTAAGAAAAAAACGAGAAAGTACTTGATTCTCAGAAGCGCTGTCAATTCTTATTATAATTCTTCACACATAACCGCAAGTGAATTACCATTTCCACAATAAGAATCGTTGAAAATTCAAATCTCCTTTATACCATTAAAAATCTACAGATTTGAAAAGACGAGGAAGCATTTAATTCTCAGAAGCGCTGTCATCTTTTATTATTTTTCCCATACATAACCGCAAGTGAATTACCATTTCCAAAATAAGAATCTTTGCAAAAAATTCAAATCTCCTTTATAATCTCAAAAATCTACAGATTTGAAAAGACGAGGAAGTACTTGACTCTCAAGCTCTTATCTTTCCCATACATAACCCCAAGCGAATTACCATTCCCACAGAATAAAAAAATCGTCGCAAACAATTAACTCTGAAATTAATAATTTCAAAAGCCTACAGACTTGAAAAAAAAACGAGGAAGTGTTTCTCGACGATTCCCAGAAGCGCTGTCAACACTTATTCTCTTTCCCATATATATATACATAACAGCAAGCGAATTACCATTTGCACAATAAGAATCGTTGCATCACCCATGTAATTATCGCGTTCATCAACGACGATCAACCGTATGATTCGCCCAAGAATGCATCGCACCTACGATCAATTGAACCTAATTGGCGACTTTCGAACGCGCCGCGAATTCGCCTGACTCGTCGCGAATTAACGAAAAAAAAAAAAAAAAGAAAGAAAAAGAAAACCGTCGTTTCCCGCATTTCGCGTTATCGTCGACTCTATCGTTGTCAAAGCGCGAGGAAAAAGTCAAATGGCCCCACGAAGGGGCATTCGTCGCGTTTAACGAGATAATACAAGCTGCTGGCACAAGATGTAGATACTCGCGGGCAACGATTGAACGACAAATGCCCGCGTAATTTGTAGACCAGCGGCTACTTACGTCTATTCAACTTCGTTGAAAAGGGACTTAAGTAACGACGTTGCTACACGTACATACACACGTGGGTGTGGGCGCGCACGGCTGGGAATACGTTCCGGGCTTTGAAATTTCGTTGATTCGTGACACAAGCGCGAGATACGGATGGTGTTGTAAATAGAGTCGCTATTTTTAGATGGTCGATTGTTACACGTAAGGTGAAAATGGGTCAACAATTTTGGTACGCGGGCGCGGTTTTGCAGAGAAAGGAGATTGCGAGGGATAAACGGCTCGCTTTGAAATATGGACGTATTACGGTGAATGTATTAAGTTGGTAAAAGGAGATAACGATGCTCAGTGTATGCTAATTTCATAGGTATATACGGGGTGTTTCATAACATGTGGAACCCATTTCGGGAGCTGATCGTACGAATAAAAACAATAAAAAAAAGTCATATAAATACATGTCCTATCTGTCTTAATGAATTTTAAAGATTAGAAGACTATAATGAATTTTAAAGACAGAGCAAACTCGATATTAGACTTCGTATGTAGTTTATGCATGATGGAGCTCCACCGCATTTTAGACGAGTGGCTAGGCAATTTTTCAATCAACACTTTGCAAATAAACGGATTGGTCGTGGCGGTCCTATTGCATGGCCTGCTCGTTCTCCGGATTTGAATCCATTAGATTTTCATTTGTGGGGACAGTTAAAATCTATTGTATACGCAACATCGATTGAACAAATACTACGAAATGGAATAGAGCAAGGCTTTCGACAAATTCGAGAAACACCAGGAATGATAGAGAGAGTAACCAGATGAATGACAAGACGCGTGCAGGCTTGTCTTCAAATGCAACGTGGTCATTTCGAGCATCCTTTGCAAAGGTAATTAAAACAGAAAGTTCATTATATCTCATAAACGAAGACAGATAGGACATGTATTTATATGACTTTTTTTTCATTGTTTTTAGGTGTACAATCAGCTCCCGAAGTGGGCCCCACATGTTATAAAACACCCTGTATATATACATATATAATTAAGCGTACGATGTTTTAATAATTTAATTCATTTATAAAAAATAATGAACACACATGACATGATACACATTAATTTTCGTCATCGAAACGATGAGAATGAATTTTTTCCATAACCTAATAATACATTTTAATGTTCGTATATATATATTCATTATATTATATTTATATATTCATTATTTTTTATAAATGAATTAAGTTGTTAAAAAATCGTACGCATAATCATGTACATATATTTGTACTTTTGTCAAAAAATTGTATGTTAATCCAATACACGTGTTAATATGTATTTCTACGTTCTTTGAATTATATAACTATTATCTGTAAAGAACATTTTTCTCGCGTTGAAATGATTCCAAATTCCGAACAGTAAATATTTCAATGAACTTCAATCTTTCGTCAATCACATTTGGTCCAACATTTGGCTAACAAATGATTATTTTAATATTTTAAATATTGAACGTCATATTTTCAATATTATATTTATATTATAACGTTCGTTTTCTTTCTATTTACAATTAAAGCAACATTTATCCATATCGTGTGTGTTTCTTTATTCAACGTGGATTATGTGTATCGTCCACTCAAAAACATAACACGAAGAGACGAATATTTTTTACATTACACAATATTTTGTCTAATGTAGCAAATGAATAAAAACACTAGACAATTTCCGTGGTAGATGTTTTATAGTTTTATAATAAAGCAGTCTAACTCTCCACGCTCGAATATAAATCTCGGTAAAGTAAGATGGCTGCTGAAGATACTCGATCGGTAACAATAACGCCGCATAGTTCAGGAAACAAAGCCTTCGGGGTCAGCGATTTCTACAAATAACTACACACAAACTGCGACGTATTTGGACACGCTAATGACTCCGGCTGACTCATAATACCGCTAATTAAACTTGATTGTAGCGCTGAATGGGTCAGGGAACGTGGTACCGTTTAAAATGCTTCCAGCCAGACCGCTGAAAGGAATCCTCGATAATGCGTTAAATCGTTGTCAATTGAACATCTGACATTCCCACCGGGTAAATCCGACGAAAGAGGATGAATTCATTCAAAAGAAACGTGGCAATTTTTCAAAACTTTCGCACAGGTACGGAAGGGGAACACTCGTATGTAGCGAGTCATTAAAAAGTTAAAAAATTCATGTTCTTGATTACGCGCTCATAATCATACGCCTCGACGTACCATATACATATAATATATACACGGTCGTTCGAGGTTTCTAGGCCACGTGTACGTATTAACATATTCATGCCCGATCATTTAAGCATATTTATCCGTGTAATTTGCAAAATGAAATGCGAGTTAACATTGACAAGTTTCAGCGTGTACGTGTAATCTTCGTTAATGAAATTTCATCGATTGATCCTTCGCGGGAGATGCTACGGTACTATAATCATAATATACGTTTGAAGCAGTGTTTATGTTCGAAGCTTGTACCACATCGTTAGAAGCTTTAGGAGCGAAGCTTTGTAAACGACTGTTTCGTTAATTTAACTAGTTTCGAAGACTTGTTTCGACACACATTGATCGCTGCGTTACTCTTACTTATCTGGGTGACAGTCAAGTTTCCATTGGGCGATTATCCTATTTTTATATCTCAAAGCAAGAGATATTTAATAAATAACAGAAGAAATATTTAGTGGAAAAATGAGTTTCTAATAATAGTAGATCATTTTTAAATTAAGCGAATTAAAATTATTATATCGATATCAAATAACGAGATATAATAATAATAATATAATGAATGTTTGCATTGTTTCGAAACATCTAAACATTATTTACATAAAAATATATAGTACTATAAGTAATAGTTATTTGTGATATATTTGAGGAACCATTGTGGGATTTAATCTTTATCTCGTTGCAAATTCTCTAAATTTCTAGTCTACTCAAGGGATGCAGAAAATGCGTGTGAAGATTTTTAATTTGACAAGCCAACACTGAAGCACGTACGTGTCATAAATTTAACAAAAGAGCAAAATTTGAAAAAAGAACAAATTCAAAAAGAGAACAAAAAATAAATAGAATGTCTAAGAATTCGTGGAAAATTTAATTGCGTGAAAAAAGAACTTACAAATTTATAGTAATTTGCGAATATGGTAATAAACGGAAAAAGAACGTACAAATTTATAATAAATATAATTTCCAGTAATAGAAATGTTCGATCGTGACAGTGGCGAATAAATAAATAAGAAAGAATGCACAACACGTGTAGTAACTTTTGTCCCGCGTGATTAAACGCGACACGCAGCACAGTTCCAACGCACGTGACAGAGGGAGAAGACTTCAACTGTTCTTATCGCGCCTTCGTGATTTCTAACGTTTCAATCCTTGCTGCGACGGAATTCCCGTTTTAACGGTTTATCGCCGTTTATCTCTGTGTTTATCTCTCCGCGAAACGGCCGGTTTATCACCGGCCCGAACCGCACCGGCGTTTATCGAGCAACGTGCGTGCATTAACATACCAGGAATTCACGGTCATTTACATCTGCACGGTAATGGGAATCGGCTGTGCGTCCCGAGCTCTCGGCGAATCTCGGCTCGAGCGCATAATTAAATACTACCGGCATTGAAAAGCATAATCGCGCGAAATCGCTTCGAAGAAGGCCGTCGCCCCGATGGGAACGACTGTTAACACAGACCGGAACACGCGACCAGAATTGCAACCAGTCCAACGATTGACGCTCCAGTGCAACCTTGAACAGTTTCGACCGATTATCGCGCAGCGTTCAACTCGTCACGTTTGCGTTCGCTCGAACAAAATTCCACTAATCGTGGGTTTTATAGAACTCGTACCGTTCATTTATGGAACTACCAGCCAGACCGATAACGTGATTTGTTTAATTTCTATTTCATTTAATAATTTCTAGTTTATTTGATCAACGGAACATCAATCGACGCGAGATCTGCTTCGAATCCACATACGTCGCACGTGTTGTAGTGTCTGTTGGAAGACTTTCATTCTTTTAGATTGCTAAGTTTACTCAACTCTTTGGACTTGATAGTCTTTTTTTTTGACTTTGATCTAAATACGCATCATTTGCTCACATTGATATTTGTACAGTAAATATTTAAACAATTTCGTTAAAAGATTGTACAGCGATAAATTTGAATTCACTTCAAAGCTTGAAGCCTCTGCTTTAAAAATGTGTCGTTTATTATTTTGTTCCAACTTGTTTCTACATCACGTAAAATGGTGGAGAAGTGAAGGACGCTCTTCTTCTCGAAAATACTACAAATTATCACAGTGTGTAAAAATATTGGAAACTGTTTTTCGTCGCCGATCTTTTTTCACAATTTTATTCAATATCATCATTGAATATCAGGTGAAAACGGAACAACGACGAATGTGTTACGATTTTTTAATTTTCGTCGTCTAAGTCTGATATTCAAGTTCGATGAAATAGTGAAAACACAATCGTGCATCAAGTTTTAGGCTTCGATCTTCAAATCCACTGTAAATTTAGTCACGAAAAAGAGTCTGTTAACATTTTTACATACTGTGACAATTTATAACACTTACAATAATTAATATTAATACTTTTATATTTATAACACTTACAATAATTAATTATAAGCGTCTTCGTGTTTCATCCGTTGCGTGACATAAAAACTACCAAAACAAACCTCAGAACAAAACGAACGGCGTTGTTTTAAAATTCATCGTTCTCTGATTCTGCTTTGCGAAACTGTAACAGTTTAAACGTCCAGATATCCAATGTGTATTTCGATCGTGTCAATTCACAACTTCTTATCGCGAAATGCCCCTTGTAACGCAAAACACAGCACTAGAAATCTCTAATAAACATAACGTCGCACCTCGATCGCGGACCAAAATCCTCCTCTCCTCCATCTTGACCGCTGGACAATTTTTTTAAAAGATCCGACAAATCGAGACACACGCAGAGTGTACGCGAGGACTCGACGATGAGACGTTCGAAACCGGTGGAATAAAGGAAACACGCGTGAACAACGTTGCACCGTGAAAGGATGTTTCCTCTCGCCGATCGAAAACCGTTTAAAAACGGAGCAAAAGCGGTCTCGATCGCGAGTCGATTGTTGTTGGTCGGCGGCGCTCGGTAAGATCGGACTGTATATTTGCCCAGATGTCCGCTATATATTTCGGGGCTGGATTATAACATAACAGACGAGGCAAGAGGCCCGTGGCCACGGCCAAACATAGAATCGCTCCTAAAAATATCTGGATCGCTGGACGGAAATAGCCGCGGGCCGGACAACACGATTTCTAAGATGACCCTATCACACACCATCGTGCTCCTAATGAGTTTCTAATGTTAAATGCTTCTTCGTTAATCCGTGGAACGAGGCAACAGTGCAAATAAAACGGAACGGTGACACAGTACAGCTGAATCGTCGGCGTTCAATCAGACAGCGGTGGGAAAAAATTAACAGATATGGCGCACAAGTGTGAAACTTTGGTCAAGACGTGGCGGACGTAAATTTTTAACAGAGAGTCGGTGTTACTTTACATTCTCGAAATAAAAATAAAAATTTCCGTGTGGTTTCACAGCAATCCACCCTCGTTCTTCAATTTTTTTCGATTAAATTAAATTGCATATACAGGCATATATATTTAATTAATATATAATATAATGTAATATATATAATAATATGTAATAATTATTTATAATATAATATATAATTAAATATGTAAACTATATGTAACATATAATTAAACATATAAATTATATATAATATATAATTAAACATATGAATTATATATAATATACGATATATAATTAAATATATAACATAATTAAGAAACACCAAGATCAACGATTAGGGCACAAAATCATCAGAGACATTGAAGTTAACAAAATACAGAAACTTTACAATACAATAGACTATATTCTACGAAAAAAAAATCCTATTTAAATCGTTAAAACTAAGCTATACATTTCACGCCTATGAAATATCCAACAAAATTCTAGTTTTAGATACAGTAACATTCAGCCTCGAGTGAATCTACTCGATGCTTCAATTTTCGATGCATGATACATACGTACTGTACGGATTGATGATTTCCGATCGAAAGCACTCTAAGTGAGACACTCTTACTTATTAATAGAAGGCGCATTTTGCTTCGATTTAAAAGTCAACGCCGTTCAAGACGAAGCGAAGACGCTTTTTGTCGCCTCACGGTGTATAATTCAGCGCGATGGAAATATCTTAGACTCGCTTTGCGTCAATGTTTTCTCTGAAAGAATGCGTTTCGAGTTTCGAAGAAAGAACGCGGTTTCACAGGTAGCCTGTGCTCGGCCACGGTTCGAGATAGCTATCCTTTCTCGATGTAAAAAACGGAAGGCAGAAGAGCGAGTCAAGTGGAAGCTATAAAAACTGAAGCTACAAGAAACACGTACGGATTGTACGAACGAGCCTTGTGAGAATGGTACAACAGGTTTTAATCAAGCAATCAACGAGCACTCGCGTTTGATGAAATCTCGATCGCAGATTCAAATGATATCGATAATCTCTCGTTTGTCTTTTTTTTACGACCTTCGCCTATTTTGCCTGTCGAAAGAGCAATTTATCTTTTAATAAGCTGGAAGCTAGATAATTTTTATATGTTTCTCAAACGCTGCGCCGTGAATGATAAATAAAAGCTAAGTGATATATAATTTTTACAAAATTCTACACTGTGCAATACTATCGATAATTCTACAAAAGTTTTTGTTCAACTTTTCTGTCATTTTCGTATATTTTTAATGAAGCTATTTTTTTTTTTTTTTTTTTTTTTTGTTATAGTGAATTTTGTTATGAATAAAATTTCAAGCTAAAATCTCTAAAAGATACGTAATTTTTACATATTGAAAAAATTCTACGCCGTGCAATACCACCGAAGTCTCTGCTCAACTTTTCCGTCTTAATTTTAACTTTAAGAATAAAGTTATCTTTTTGTTATACAGTGTATTTTCTAATTTCAACGTTTGTTGCAACGACGAATAAAATTTCAAGCTGAAATCTCTGAAAGATACGTAATTTTTACATATTTAAAAACTGCAAGCCCATTCCTGGTATTACGCGCGGCATTTTGGGACAGTTCGTCGAAAACTACCTCGGTCTACGTTCAATACGTCAACGAAACGCGCAATATCTCCGCAGAAACGTCTCGACAAATTTATCTGTCCGTCTCGACACACGTTAATTCCTTCTGTAAATTCCCCCCGTATCTCTGTTCGCACGAAATGCAATGCGTCCCCGCGAGCAATATCGGGAGTCGGCTCGTCCTCGAACGTGACGCAACGAGAACGAAACGTGGACGAACTATTATTACATCAGGCCACGCGACGAGCAACAAGTATCACGGGTTTTTGCCAGGTACGCCAGGAACTTGTGCCACGCAGGATTCCCTTCGGTGTTGCGCGTGTGTGAGTGCAAGAACACAAGGGCATGTAACAAGAGCGAGAAAAGTTCAACGTTATCAAACAGCTAGCGTCCGCCTGATGGCCAGATGTATGTTTGTACATACCTCTTTCCCTGCTCGCAGGACACGATCTGTACGCTGTGCGTACGTATGTACTGTACTTGGAACAATGGCAGCCACGCTTTCACGACCGGTCGGTAATTTGCTGACTTTTGGAAAACCTAGACCCCTCCGTGCCGTGTTCTCGACACGTGCGTGTGTCATTTTGTAAAAATTTCTACGCAGCTGTTGCACCCGTACGCGGGCGCATACATGCCTGTGTACACACGCACGCACGTACACATGCACACAGAGACTTTGTGGCTCGATTTCGACCGTCTGCTGCGAGATAACGCGACGAGCAACTGGCGTCTAGCGGGGCGTAATTTCGATGCTCGCCGCTCCCAGCAGTTTTACGCGATGTTTGTTCGAATCACAAAGGTTGATTCTCGGTAATTCTTGTCGATGAAATGCCGACTAACGTAGAATGTGCTAATGTTGATAATTTGTCGATCGTACATAGTAAACAGAGAGATCTTTTATTTTATTTCGGAACGAGAAGCAAACGCGTGTGTAGAAAACAGAGACATCGAGTGCTGATTATCTTTTGCCAGGAATAAAACTCACTTGTCAGTACGGTTCTAGAGAACCAAATAAAAGCGCCAATAATCCTCGTTTCTACGCTATCTTTTAACTTCGGTTTCTACACTTTTCTTTTTCGGATCTTGCTGCGATCGTCGCCGTGCATAATAAAACGTGGCGATAATAAATGTGCTAATGTTGATAATTTGTCGATCGTACACAGTAAACAGAGAGATCTTTTATTTCGGAACGAGAAGCAAACGCGTGTGTAGAAAACAGAGACATCGAGTAGCTGATTACCTTTTGTTTGGAAGCGAGGAATAAAAACGTGCACAAGCGTGTTCACTTTTTTTCTCAGTACGGTTCTAGAGAACCAAATAAAAGCGCCAATAATCCTCGTTTCTACACTATCTTCTAACTTAGGTTTCTACACTTTTCTTCTTCGGGTCTTGCTGCGATCGTCGCCGTGCATAATAAAAACGTGACGATAATAAATCAACGCGATAACGTTCGAGTTTAAGGGGGAACTCGGCGAACACTGACAGCGACACTCCCGGTTATAGATTAGAATTTTAGCGCCAGGCAATTTGACGCCAAGCCAGCGTTGGACAGTGACGCCTGTAATCCCACGGAGCGAGCGGTTCTCAGCTTGGCCACGGCGAAACCGAAACGAAAACCACCGTTTCCCGAACACGAGCGACACGCCCTGGCCGTGAGAGCCGCGCGCGATGATCCACCTGCCTCGATCGATCTTCGTCCCGCCGCACACTGACGGCCGATTCCAGCCGTTCGCGATCGATCCTCCTTCGACTCGAGGCACGTGACCTCGCGCTGCCTCCACCAGCCTACCTGTGACACCCGTGAGTCAACCACCGCGTTTCCGACCGATTTCGACCGTCCCTCCGCCGGAAGAATCAACGATCTCTTTGCCGATGGTTGGTCGAACATCAGCTGTTCGATCGAGTTGTGAAAGAGAATTGTATAATATATAAATGTCGCGCAATCCAGGTCAAGTCAAGGTTGGATCAACAATTCGACAGTTCCAACAGTTTAGAACAGTTCTCGTCTCCGATTCTGTCGGCCTGGCCACACGATCTAGCTCGCGTTCCGACACAAGTGCACCGATTTTCCCAATTTTCGTGTGCCAAAGTCTGGAATCGAGCGCAGACGCGGGAGGACGGATTCCGGTTGGAAGGACAAAACCGGTCTACCGAGCGAGCGAGGTTCGCGCAGGTAGGCCCATCATCAAGTTCGATTCCAGGACCGGAGGATCCTGAATGGTGAATCGGCGCGAATCACGAGGAACACGCGACGAAACTGTGACTGGGTCGCGATGTTTCTCGCTGTTGTTCGTCGAACGAACAAAGATCACTCGGCGAGATCCAAGAGAGGCGGAACACGGACGAGCGAAGACGGAGTTGATCGGCGACGCGCCACGAGGCTGCTTAACGAGACGACTAATTCGAACGTGTTAGGTCCACGAGGAACGTTCGCAACGTTTGGTGGTGGTGGCAGCGTGTTCGAGTAGGAGTAGCGCGAGGAGAAGGGCAAGAGGTCCAGTCGTCGCCACCCGCAACTCGCCAGCCGGACAGCGAAGAAAGGAACGGGAGAGGCAGAACGACTCTGGTTGAGGAGCAACGAAGACGCGTGGAAAGTCGCCCGACTCGTGTGTACGAGCCTGGTGCGTGTTGCCCTCGTGGAAAGATGACCCCAGAGATGGGACTAGAGCTCGCTGGGACCCGCGACCGAATTGTATGCGTATGTACTAGCTACTGTTGCTAGCTCTACTAAGGAGAAAAAAAGACAATTTTTTCATTGGTAAAAGTAAAGGTGTAGCGTTGCAACGAGAAAGATTTTGATAGATAAATTATTAGATTTTAATAGATAAAGATTTGAATTGATAAATTTTCTTTAAACGCAAAAAATCAAAATTCTGATTTATTCGTAATATCTAGTTATATCTTTCGTAAACAAATATTTCAAGGAGATGTACTGACATTTACTTGGAGAAACCGTACGGTTTTTTTAAATTTTGCGCACGTCGAGAATTTTTTTTTGTTCCAAATTGCAACATTTTCTCAGTTTTAAGTATATTTTCAAACGTAATCCAGGCGAAACAAATGGGTAAGTTTGTTACTTCTCGATAATTTCTATCCAGCGATATCACACGGACGAGTTATTGTCAAAGAGAAAGCGACGAATTATTGCATACGGTTCGGTCACTCGTTATGGTCCGCGAACCAGTTTGCCGGCCCAAGGGGTTAAATGACATTTTTCGCAAAATGGCGTACACCGTTAAATTCGTCGTTTAAAAAAAAAAAGAAACATTAATTTCATCGATTTACACGAAAACTTCATCTTCAATAATTTTCCGAGATATTTGACAAAACATGTATCAAACCTCCAATATGTTTGAGGACTATCTTTACGAATTATGTCAAATCTCACGAAAATCGGTGATTGACGCCTCGGCGATTACGTTCCCTTGGTAGAGGATGTCACGGACGTTTCGTCGCCGGGTACATCAATCTCTCTTTTTGCCCGCTGAATTCGATTCTGGTATGCGGAGCGATCCAGTTTTGGATCGAGGAATTCGTGAATACGTTCTTGGGAATGGGTTAGGAATGGGCCAGAACGAGCTTCTGGAGATTACGAAATCTACACCGTTTCACGGTTTTGTTGTGTTGTTACAAACATGTAGAAGGAAACAAGAGTTTTCCTTTTCACTATGTGTGGGTATGTGTCTACGTGAGCACTAACTTGGGCGAGTTCTTTTCACAATTGAACTTTCATCGAGCCAGAGTCAAACTCGATATCTCGGTATTTTTAGCAAAATATTGTACGTCGTTGTACAACGCAGAGGAGCCTGCAAAGTTCCAGGTCCTGAAAAACACGGGGACGACCCTGAGAAAGAATTGAATGGCACGAAACAGACAATGAGGCTACACTCGCGTGGAACGCGCTTGCACACATGGCTCGCTTCAGCTGACCAGGGTCGAGCATTGTCATGTTAATGAATAGAAGACACATTTTCGAGGCTGAAAGTTGCGCACGTTCGCGCATTGCGTGCTGTGTAATTACCTCGTACCTGAACAGGCTCGCGTTTAATGTATAAGCGAAAATAGCCGAGGACTATGGAGGGAATTGCAATTTCACGTCGATGATTTGTTTCTAAAATCGAGGAAGCTTGAATCAGTTTGAATTCAGAGAAGCACCACACTTATAAACTTGGACTTTTTTAAAAAATAATATTAATAATGTAATAATATTTATATATGTGTAAATTATAAATTTTTCAACAATTTGTATCTTTGGAACGATGCAAATTCAAATTGACAATAGAATACTCGTGTACCCAATATCGTGTATACGGTATTTACAGTAGTTACTAACTAAACTTAACGTTTGCTTAAGCCGAATCCACGTGTTGCATAACAAAGTGTGTTATACATTAAACAGAGAACACGTACACGAAATTTCGACAATCAAATTTCTCGCAAAAAAAAAAAATTATTGCGGCCCTTTGATTCGTATTAAGCTAGTAACTGTCGCGAACTCAACTCTTGTCCAGAGTATCTCGATGGTTAATAATTTATCCATTACTATGCATAGTGACAAGATTGTCGATAATTGTATCGATCGACCACTATTGTTCTCGACAATTGAACTTTTATAGGGTCAAATTCGATATTTCGGTATTTCTTGCAAAATATCGTACGTCGTTGTACAACGCGGAGGAGCCTGCAAAGTTCCAGGTCCTGAAAATTTGTTCTATAATCTGACTTTTACAACCGCTAAAAGAATGTAAATATTACGACAGAGGAAAATAAAAATGTAAATATTACGGCAGAGGTAAATAAAAAAATGAAAACTATGCACAGAAAAATACATATGTACGTATGTAGCAATTTTAACACCATTAATTTATTTATCACTACGTATGGCGATACATACCGAAAATTATCCAAGAAACATCCCAGAAAAACATCTCGTCGGGGCGTCCGGAGCAACAAGTGATTACAGTCGAAGACACTAAATCGGTCAACGACCTGCTGGAGCGAAGCAAAGCCCGTCCGTTGATTATTCTCACGATCGAAGTAAATTATTAACCATCGAACCGGTTAACGAAACGAGAAGAGGAACGCGCGGGACAACGTTGTCCTGCGATGGAGAAGCACGCGACTCTGGTAAGAACGCGTCACTCATCTGGAAGAGCGAACGTTACGACCGGGTTCGTTACTCCGGCTTTCTGCGAAACTTCTCGGAGGTCATGACTAATCCATTCCGCCGCGGTGGAAAACGGTACGTCGCGCGATTAAAATGCGCGCCGCGTGTGAGCCAAGGCTCCGGCTCTTAGCTTCCGTCTTTGTCAGGATCAATAGACGCCCGCGAAAAATGAACGATCGCTAATTTACACCTGCGAAAGTGAGAAACTGACACTTCGTCTCCTCTTCGAATTCGATGGTGGATTTCGAACGTGAAGACGTTGCGATTTTGGAGAACCTGGCATAGGTCCGCGGGTCATAGATCGAGGCATGGGAGATTCTATAGATGAAAATAAAGTCGAGTATAACGAAATTGTGATTTTAGGAAAAATATATTTAACCCTTAAGTGGATTATTGGACATGTTACAGTTTAAGTTTAAAATTGGTAGCTGTACTATGCGTTGATGTCGTTATTTGAAGATTCACGTAATCCAAGGTCACAAATGAAAATTCTTAAGTGGAAGATTCTATAGATGAAAATAAAATCGAGGATAACGGAACTGTGATTTTAGGAAAAATATATTTAACCCTTAAGTGGATTATTGGACATGTTACAGTTTAAGTTTAAAATTGGTAGTTGTACTATGCGTTGATGTCATAATTTGAAGATTCAGGTAATCCAAGGTCACAAACGAAAATTCTTAAGTGGGAGATTCTATAGATGAAAATAAAATCGAGGATAACGAAATTGTGATTTTAGGAAAAATATATTTAACCCTTAAGTGGATTATTGGACATGTTACAGTTTAAGTTTAAAATTGGTAGTTGTGCTATGCGTTGATGTTATAATTTGAAGATTCACGTAATCCAAAGTTACCGACGAAAATTCTTTAACCCTTACGTGAAAAATTCTATAGATGAAAATAAAGTCGAGGATTTTAACGAAACTGATTTTGGGAGAAATATATTTAATCCCATCTAAGTTTAAAATTGGTAGCTGTACCATGTGTTGACGTCGTTATTGCAAAAACGCACATAATCCTATTTTCCAAGGTTGCAGACGAAAGTTGACTCTTAAGTGGACTATTGGAGACGGTACATCTACAATTTATTTAATTTTAAATTTAAAAATTTAGAATCGACAGCTGTGCTACGCCGTTATTTGATAATTCACATAATCCTCCGTCTTCTCGTTACGTTTCCAAGATCGTGGACGAAAAATTTCGTTCCCATTCGGTATAAATTAAAACAGTATAGTAGGTAGAAAACAACTTATCGAGAGAATAATACGCTTCATTTCGAGATACTTTCTCACCAGGAATTACGTTAACACGTAAGAAAACACTGATAGAATTTCAGTAAAATTAATCGTGTCACAAATTGTTCGTGCCTTTTCAGCAATCGTGCGAACGTAGTTTCACGTAACAGAACTCAACTCAGAGTTTACTACGTTTGCTACCTCGTAACATTTTTCCCTACAGTCCCTCTTGCCGTTCGTGCACGATAAATCACAAATTATTTTTCTGTTTTTTCTTCCTCTCTTTTCCTCGTTCCCAATAGACGATTAGTGGAACGGAACGAGCGCAAACAAAAAACACACACGTAAAACGAGATCGAAGGTTCTCCTACGAAGAGAGGGAAGAAGCTCCGAAGCGGGAGCGAGATTATGACATCGCGGAGGAATGCATAAAGCTACGAGGCGTGAGTCACGCGCGATACCGTCGTCGTTGCGTTTTTTTTCTCTTCTACGCGACATTTTTTCCATCGTGTCCCACCAAACCAGCCGGATAATCCGTAGATAATTGTTAGTATCTTCGTAATTGGCGCGATTACGTGCTTATCGCCGTTGAAAATTAATTTTCGCGACGAAGTTCGAAACTCGTTGATTAAAAATTCTCCAAAGTCTCGCGAGGAAACTGAAAAAATCGAGACGATCGACTACGTGGCTGTAACTCGCTGGGGTTTTTTTTCTTTTTTAGTGAAAGATTACGTTTCACGACAGTCAATCATGTCTTTTTTCCCTGTCTTTTTTTGGGAGAGGAGGAATTTGTGTATTTAGAAGGGAACAGCACGTGTGATAACATATCAGTGTCCGTCGTTCGAACCACGTGTTGCTCGATAACGAAGATTGTTTATATTACATTATTAACAAAGAAATCAAAGTGAATTCTATGAATTTAATTTGATCGAAAAACGCCCACGTGTATAAATGTCTCGACACTTGACAATGAGAATATTTCGGTGCCCACAAAAGGGGAGAACGAATCACCGATCTAGCGTGTGCAACGTGAGGCAACGTAAATTGCCAGTGACTGTGACAAACTATGTACATATGTACCAAGAACGTGGTTTTCGAACACTATTTAGCGAAGACGACTTCGGCCCTTAGTTGCTAGGCTGCCTGGAATGTAGACGAATTTAGACTTCGGAACGCAAAACGAGTAGAACGATCTCCAATAGATTCCAAGAAATTTCGAAAATAATTCCGCAACGTTAGGTAATATTAACCGAGGAGCGATACCGATACAAAAGAATATATATCACGGCATATGAAACAACGATATAACGATTTGTACGAGTGCTATAACAAAATAAAAAAGAAATGATGTACGTTTGAAAACGAACTCGAAACTCGCGATTCCGTTCGCGGAGCACGAAGAGAATGATGGGACGATTCTGCAGGACAATCCGGATTTTAACGATTGTCGATTTCGAGCACGGATTTCCGCGTTCTTCCGGCCAACAACAAAGAGCTACGTACTTTTCCGTCACGGTCATAAACGGAACACAATGGGAAGTTAACCAGCCCATTGAAAGTAAATTCCGGTTCCCTACGTTGCGACTTGTCGTTCGACGAACCTCGCGCTTTTTTTCCATCCCGCTCGACGAGAGATCGTTGCACGAAATTTCTGTCATCTGGTCAGCACACCGTTCAACAAAGATAGTTTCCTTTTGTAAGAGCGATTGTTATTCTTTTCCTCGTGTCGACGTTGCACTTTATCTAAATTTTATTAAACCGAGAGATACGCTTGACTTATCTCCGTTGAAAGATAGGAACTTTATTTAATTAACCTCTTGCGCTGGAACGTCGAGAATTTTCTGTTCCAAAATTGTCGTGTTTCCCTCAGTTTTCGAGTATATTTAAATGTGACCCAAGCAAAACAAATGATAAGTTTATTACTTCTCAATAATTTCTGTCCAGTGATATCGTACCGACACGAGTTCAAAAGGAAAAGAAAGACTCGTTATGGTCCGCAATCAGTTGCCAGCGCAAGTGGTTAACCTCTTGCGCTGGAACGACGTGCCACGCACGTCGAGAATTTTTTTCTCCCAAAATTGCAACGTTTCCTCAGTGTTAAGTATATTTAAATGTGACTCAGACAAAACAAATGATAAATTTGTTACTTTTTAATCATTTCTGTCCAGTGATATCGTACCGACGAGTTCAAAAGGAAAAGAAAGACAGTTCGGTCACTCGTTACGGTCCGCAATCAGTTGCCAGCGCAAGTGGTTAACCTTTTGCGCTAGAATAACGTGCCACGCACGTCGAGAATTTTTTTCTCCCAAAATTGCAACGTTCCCTCAGTTTTAAGTATATTTAAATGCGACCCAGGCAAAACAAATGATAAGTTTGTTACTTTTTAATAATTTCTGTCCAGTGATATCGTACCGACAAGTTCAAAAGGAAAAGAAAGACAGTTCGGTCACTCGTTACGGTCCGCAATCAGTTGCCAGCGCAAGTGGTTAACCTTTTGCGCTAGAATAACGTGCCACGCACGTCGAGAATTTTTTTCTCCCAAAATTGCAACGTTCCCTCAGTTTTAAGTATATTTAAATGGGACCCAGGCAAAACAAATGATAAGTTTGTTACCTCTTAATAATTTCTGTCCAGTGATATCGTACCGACACGAGTTCAGAAGAAAAAGAGAACGACAAATTATTGTATACGGTTCGGTCACTCGTTATGGTCCGCGAACCAGTTGCCAGCGCAAAGGGTTAAAAGGTAAGAATCTTTATGTATCCCGTGAAAGATGAATTTCATTCACTCTCAGAGAGAATGATACTTTTCACTTACTGAGATTGCCAATAATTTCTCACGCCGAACGCTCCGGTGAAAAGGAATGGAGAAAAATATCGAGAAGAGAGAATTCTACACGCTACCGGGAGGTTCTCTCGCGCGAGCTGCTGGAACGTAAACTGAATACTGATTTGTTCGAAGATGGTGAGAGATTGTCGGTTGTACGGTTGAGGAGATAAATAGCGATAAGACACACCGTATCATTTGTCAAACGAGACGTTGTCCTGTCCTCTCGCGTCTCGCCTCCGGCAGTCGCGCTACGTGCTTCGAAACGTGCTTTCAATGCATTTCACTGTTGGACATGGTGAAACATATCCACATTCTCGCGTGCATTAACTATATTTTCGTTTTTCTCGTGTAAAAACTAGTCACCGCGAGTGATAATGAAGTGACAGGATATTGCTGCCCTGAAACGTGTGATTCTGATATTATCGGATAGCCTGTTATTTATTGCAAAAAATTGAGAGCTGAGCTCTCTCAGAAATACACGCAATGCACAACTTTGAAATTAACCAGTCAATTTTTCTAAAATTTAATTGTAATGTGTCACTGTATTATCGGAAAGAATAAGAGATTTTAAAAATTACGACTCTTTTATTTAGATATTCAGCCTCTTAACCCATTAAGAACTCATTAATTTATTACAATTTTATATATTTATTATTATAAGTATATGAAACTATATACTATAATACTATATTATTATATTATATTATATTATAAATATTATTATAAGTATATAAAACTATATAGTAAGTATAGCAAGTGTATATACTTCAATTTCATAGCCTTAATATTAAAAAATTCTATTAAATATTAAAATTAATATTATATAATATTAATATTAAATAAATATTAAAATTAATATTTTATTAAATATTAAAAAATTCTAAAACTCTATATAAAGTGATCTGAAATAGAAGTTAGATTCAATAGAATTTAGAATACGAACAAAGTTGAATCAAGAAAGAATAGTATTGACACAAACGTCGGTCTTCACGGGTTGAAACAAACCCCGTCGAAGATAAATTTATTCCTCAAAACCTGTGATCCGGATCTAAATTGTAAGCATGATTTTAAACGAACCGATTCCCTCTTCCCCCAATCACCTAATCGGAAATTTATTCACTCGCGGAAACAAGCCGGCTACCTTATAAACACCTGTCCAAACCCGATCGACCAAGGGTTCATTTGACTCGTTGTCAGCAAAAAAAGAAGAGCGAGTACTGACGAGAACGGGAGGAAGAAGAAAGTGGGAGAACAATTTTATTACCGGGTGTGTGTACCATCAGGTGCAAAATTTCTCCTCGTCAGAGGTGTCGGTAACAATGAACGCGAACTACATACGCCAGTATCCAATAAACGAACGTGGCGACGCGATGGTCCGAAATTCCAGCGAAAAAGAAAAAAAACGAAGAAGAAAAAAAAAAAGAAAGAGACAGCGGGGCCCGGTGATTAGAAAGTCGATTGCGTTCGTTCGACCACGGTTTTTTTTTCCACCGGCTTCGGAGTGACATACAGGCGAGCAACGACGACGAAACGGTCGAGTTATCCCTTTGGGAACCGCGCGTGCCTGCGCGCCGTAACGCGTACCGTATTCCACCGGATGTCGTGATGCGGTTTGCCTTATTGTAGCCGGCATATTAACGTTCGCGCGGACGTTGCTGCCAAATCGGACGAGTGACGTTAACCGAGCCGAATTACGTGACAACGTGCAGCTGCAGGCGTCGCGCCGACTAGGGAATTCATCTTGCTCGCCTGCCGCGGATCAGCCCCGTTTCCACGCTCGTTCCCGTTGCCATTGAAATATACTCTCTCTCAGTGTCCGTTGCAGAGTTGTTCGTCTCGCCTCTGTGTCTTTTCGACGATGCAGAGATTGCTGTTTACTGCGTTTTAATACCGCCATAGCTTTGTGGTTTGCATTAGGTGACAATTACTCTTTTCCGTAAAATTAGAAGATTATCGCGAGTATGAGTTTCTGAGTAAAATTTCCAGCAGGCAGTTATTCTCTCCTTTTTTTTTTGTTTTAGGAAGAAAGTTTTAATATGTTTCGAGAACTCAGAAAGGAAACGGCAATCGCTCTTTATTGAAACTGAGAGATTTCTAGAGATGTAAATCTGGAGTGAATATTTCAGTGAAAATCTCAAGAGCTTCCGTTTCTGAATAAAATTTCCAGCAGACAATTCATCCAATTCTCTTTTTTAGAGGGAAGTTAATACATTTCGAGAACTATTCCTTAGAATAAACAGCAAATTCATCGAAGGAGTTTTCTAGAGGCATAGATTTCGAGCGAATACTTCAGTGAAATCTTAAGAGCTTCCGTTTCTGAATAAAATTTCCAACACACAACTAGAATTTCCCCCCTTTTTTGTTTGGAAAGAAATTAACATCGTAATTTCGGGAGAATTTATTTTAGAATAAACAGTAAATTCGTCGAAGGCATAGATTTCGAGAGAATATTTCAGTGAAATCTCAAGAGCTTCCGTTTCTGAATAAAATTTCCAACAAACAATTAAAATTTCCTCCCCTTTCTTATTTGGAAGGAAATGAATATCATAATTTCGAGAGAATTTATTTTAGAATAAACAGTAAATTCCTCGAAAGATGTTTTCAGAGGTGGCACAGATTTCGAGCGAATATTTCAATGAAATCTCAAGAGCTTCCGTTAGATCCTAACAACGGCGCTTGGAATTAGGAAGGAAGAATCTATCAGCTACGTGCACAGCTCAATTGATAGAGCGGGAAACGGAAGGCCCGGATTTAGATCCCGTTCGAGCGACAGAGATTCCGTTTCTTCTTGATGCACTACGCCGTACAACTGTTAACAACGGTTGTTTGACGTGTTAACATCGAGTCGGAACACTTTTTTTGCAAGTCGAAAATTGCAAGCCGAATTCCAGGTCCGATCTATACGGATAACTAGTTTTTATTGCTCTTTTTTTTTTTTTTTTGTATTTACCGTGGCACGTAACTAGAAACTTTGAATATTGGGTTGACCGTTGGTGGTTTTCGTAATGCAAATAGATAAACTAAATATAGAACTTACAGGACTTTCCTTCCTTTCAATATTCTCTACTATAATCAAGGAATGCAAAATACTGATTTTAACCTTATATAGGTTATATAATTGGAATTCACGCGGACTCTATTTTAATGAAACATTTTCAATACACTAGAACTACCAGAGTGGTCCAAATGGCCAATGTATAATTATTGATGTAAAATTATCTGTGTATTTTCAGAGAAAAGCTCGTGTACTCCATTGCATTACAAGTTTTTCTATTTTTTTTTTTTTTAATTTTAAATTAATCTTAATTATACAGATCGTGTATTAGAACTCACATGGACTTTATTTATTTGGATCAAATTTTGATCAATACACCAGCTCTACCACAATGGTCGAAATAATCAATTTGTAATTACTGACGTAAAACGGTGTATTTTTAGAGATCTGTATGTATAGATAAAAACTTGTGTACACCATTGCATTGTATAATTTGTAATTTGTACTTTAAGGTTTTTTTTTTAACTTTAATCTGACGAAAATTTTATGCTTTAATCGTTGAATTCTTGCCCAATGCTTTTTATTGCACGAACAAAAGATCATTAGCAGAAGGAAACGTCAATGAACTTCTATTCTATGAATGACTTGTCCACCGACAAGTACCATTTAACATAACATCATTTCCCGAAAAAATGAAACATTCTGTTTGTTTTTTCTAGGCTCTGTCAACACAGTACACGACTCTGAACGTCTAAAACAACTCTTTACGAGATCCGAGCGAAACTTACACACAGATAAAGGTGATTGTTATCAAAAGTCCCGAACCTGGGACAAGCAGACCTCTTGTCGAGTATGCGCAATAGATGCACGCGTGCATCTGTTATCAGTAAAAACGACGCGTACCCGCGTAACTCACGCCGTCGATAAGACAGACTCTGGCTCGTCTGTTGATTTAGAGCGACACGCCGGCTATCTGCAGATATTGCGTTAATGTACAAACCGATAGTTTCTCTGCCGGCGATGAATTATTGCCCCAGAAACGCGATGAAACTGCTGCCGGTACACGATAATCATGCCCCGGTGATTACGAAAGCGTAACTAAAAAACTCGGATGGACCCCTTGTTTCATTCGCTCTCACGAAGTTAAGATCCGAATCATTCAATATAAAGCACGGGGATGGTTGTCAAATTTGTTTTCTTTTTTTATCATGGGTAAAAAATGCAATTCACATTAGATTACGACATTATGCTCGCTCTCTCACGTCGCGCGTACGCCAGGGGGAGAACTATGCCCCCTGCATCCGCGGGAATCGCGTTGCGTAACCACGGGGAGAAAGTGGGAAATCGGAAAATTTTGTCGTCGACTTGACGAAATCGACGCTTGCTCGCGAAAATATCTCAATCGCTTTTATGCGAGGCGTTGATGGTAGAAAAGTATCTTGAAATGTTTGTCTTTTATCGTGGATGATGCACGTTGAGGTAGATCATACGTGACAGTAAATGATAGAGCTCAGGTGCTTTTTCTAAGATTTCAAAATAACTTTAAACGCAACGCTCCTGTGAGACAAGCGTCATCAATAAAAATGATTGAACCGATGAATTCGTCAATCCTTTGTTTTGTAGTACTCGCGGTAGGAATTATAGTTTCGATTTGAAAGAAGAAAAGCAAGATTGTAGCACTATGGACTATGGAATTTGAACTTTCAAATTCAATTCTTTGTACTGAAGGTTAATAAACGCAGATTATACAGGATGTTCCGATCTACGTGTAAAAAGAAGAAACATAAAATGTTATATAAAGTTTGTCTTGTTATAAACAAATATTATACGTGTATAATATAAACAGCTACGCATTTCTCTTTACCATTTGATTTTTACTCACGGAACACTTCAAAACAAAAGATTTATCCAACAGACGTAACTTCAGATCAGCACAAAGAATTAAAAACGTAATTTTATCAATACTTGGCAAAATTCTTCTTTATGCTGTTAAAATTAATTTTATACTGTTGTGAACTTTATACTGTTATTAATTTTATTGTTCACTGATCTCAAGCTTTTTGGTGGAATTAAAAATTACTTTTTACCGCACTACGAAATTATTGTGACCACATCGCTGTCTACGTACTCTAATGAAAAATGTGTTGCGCTATTTATACGTTTCACAGATACAATATTTGTTCATAGTTCCATAACAAAGCGTTTGGCGTCGCATTTTATACAACAGCTTTCTCTTCTTTTCTGTGCCTAATGTTTCCAAGACTCTACATCTGACATGATGTACAATTTACTGAAGACTTAGTGAAGAGAATCGAAAGACAAGGGATTAAATTCACTGGAGACGCGAACGTAAGCGGACGAGAAGACGCAAGAACAAAATATACAATGCAAACCAACTCTAAAAAAAATTATTTACGCGGCCATCAATTTAAGCCTACAACCGAGTCCCACGGTTGCAACGCTATTGCCGTGATTAAGAAATTCATTATCAAGGAAAGAAGGCAACGACGTTCGTTGACCGGAAGCTGGCTCGTTCGAGAGGATTTCAATTGCAATCGCCTTAAGTCTCGTTCGCGTTCTACGTTGCGATATTACCGCACGTTGCGCAACGCGCGAATGAAAATAATTAAGAGGCTAATAATATAAAAGGACGCGTGTCGTTGGTTGAATTTCACCTTGCTCCACTTTCCCATTCGTTCGTCGCTTGGAAAGCGACGCGTGCAATTAGATTACGACATTATGCTCGCTCTCTCACGTCGCGCGTACGCCAAGGGGAGAACTATGCCCCCTGCACCCGCGGGAATCGCGTTGCGTAACCACGGGGAGAAAGTGGGAAATCGGAAAATTTTGTCGTCGACCTGACGAAATCGACGCTTGCTCGCGAAAATATCTCAATCGCTTTTTATACGAGGCGTTGAAATTCGATCAAGTTCGTAGCTCGATCAAATTTTGAAACAAATCTGTGATAAAATTAACGTCACGGATATTTAAATAACATCTATCGAAACATCTTAACATTCGTAGGAACACTTTTTATGCAAAGCGTTGATCGTAATGAAACTCGATTGTTACGATTATACTTTGATCAAATATATATGTAATATAATATAAATATATATAATATATTAAAGTAAGTCTGTGACAAAATGAACGTCGCGAATATTTAAATAATATTTATCAAAATGTATCTCGATACTCATAGGAATATTTTCTACGTAAACACGTTGAAATTCCATTGTTACGATTGATATTTTGATCAAATTTGAAACAAATCTGTGATAAAACGAACATCACGAATATTTAAATAATATCTATCGAAACACTCGTAGGAACACTTTTTATGCAAAGCGTTGAAATTCGATCAAGATCGTAAAACTCGATTATATTTTGATCAAATATATATGTAACATGTTACAATATATAATAAATATAAATGTATATATTAAAATAAATCTATGACAAAATGAACGTCACGAATATTTAAACAATATTTATCAAAATGTATCTCAACACTCATAGGAATATTTTCTACGTAAACCCGTTGAAATTCGATCAAGATCGTAATGAAATTCAATTGTTACGATTATATTTTAATCAAATTTGAAACAAATCTGTGATAAAACGAACGTCACGAATATTTAAACAATATTTATCAAAACGTATCCCAATATTCATAAGAATATTTTCTACGCAAACACGTTGAAATTCGATCAAGATCGTAATGAAATTCGATGGTTACGATTATAATTTAATCAAATTTGTAGCAAATCTGTGACAAAACGAACGTCGTTTAAATATTTAAATAACATCTCGTCGAACCGTCGGAGACTTATCTTTCCGGAGAAAAATATCAGAGCTGAGACTGAATCTCGTTTGAACAGTTCAAAGCGAAATCCGAAATCAACGCGCTTGCGTTCCCCGTTGTCGTAAGTCGAGTGTAAAAATTAAAAAAAGGAATTCTCAAGCTCTTTGAAACACTTTGAACTTTGAACGATATTCACCGCAGCTCGTTCAAAGAATCATTGAATCACTGCTCGTACGAAAGTATTGCAAGAAATTAAACGATTTCCGCTCGGAGAGATTGTTAGGACTAATATTAGACGCAAGCCCATTAACTCGGTTTGATACTGAAGCGTGACAGGATATACAGCGTAATCGCGCGATACGAAACGCGACAGAGCACACTGTCGATAAATCGTAACGCGATTCGGGCACGGCATAATCGCGGTTGCATAATTACCGGGTCGTCGTGATAAAAAATGAGACGGCCAGTAAAACGCGCATGCATGTGCGAGCAAGTGCATATTAGATTAGATCGATGCATCGTCTTTTCGGTTAACGGCGAGAAACCTCGAAACTGGAAGAAAATCGTTCGCGAAAAAAAATGGATGCGCTGCCGATATTTACAGAGAGAGTCCAGTGTATGTACATATAAAATTAGACAGAGAAGAGAATATACATGACAATTCGAAGCGGTTGCAATTATATCGAAGTGACGACGACGACGATTATTAATAATAATAAAAAAGAAGAATAAACGTAGTAATTTATGTACAAATTGGCAACTTACCGTGGACCATCTGACGGACAGTGGGAAATAATCGTGAACGTCGTGTTAGGCCATTTTCTCTACATACAGAGGACGAGAAAAGAAAACCAGGGAAAACCGCGCTCGAGACGCAATAATCTCGCCGGTGCAATTTCGCCGATAATTCACTCGCATGCAGTTTTTCTTTTTTTTCTTTTTTTTTTTTTTCTTTTTTCACGCACGTAACACGGCAACAACAATATCAGACAGCTAAGAACATCACACGTCGCAAAGATTCTATATACTGTAACGCATCTCGATCTTCTCGGCGTCGCGTCTCTCGATCCAAACCGAGTCGTTCTTCGTCCGGTTGAGAGCCAATCGAAAAAAGGAGGACAAGCGTCGTCAACACGCGACAAGAAAGTAAGAAATAATCGACGCGTTTACCGAGATTCGCTCGCTTTTTCGTTCTCGAGTCGATCGCGTATTCGTTTCGTTAATCGAGCGCGGACGAAAATCTTGAACGCGATTTCGATCAAAGCGTTTGCTCGATCAACGTTGATGAAACGTTAGAGGTGAGAAACGACAACGAGAGCCGGAAAAGCAAGCTCATCAACGGGATTGGACGCGGCGAAGAAAGATAACGAAAGGGAACGACGAGAGATAAATGACGAAAGCTCGGATGGATGTACGAAAGCGACGAAAAAAATAATTCAAGACATCGCATTACACAGCAGCATTACGTTTATTGTAGCACACCAAACGATATCGATATAACGCACTATAATCGCATATATGGTTATACTTTTCTAATCTATACTTTTACCACCCTACGTCTAAGTATAATATATATATATATATATGTGTGTGTGTGTATCTCTAACTAATTGTAAGGATATGCTTCTCTCTTATGTGCACTCGTTCGAGCGATTACAATAACTAGACGAAAAGCGTTCAGCACAAAATAAAACATAAAAATCAATCACAACGTAAACTATGTATGTGTATCATTATATCAGAAGATATAATAGAATTTTGTGTGACAAATTCTTAACCTACGATGTCTCGACAATAAGTACATACATCTAAAAGTGGATCGTGGATAATTTTCACTCTCGATGAATAAATATGTAAAAAAAAAATATATATATATCGAGAACTCTTTATTTCGATATTTTTATTATTAAAAATCTCTGCATTCAATTTAATGGTAATAAATTGATAATTGCTTAGCTCTTTTTTAAACAGTTGATAATAGAAAAAAATATGTGTCTACGGTAAAACAGGTGAAATATGACTTCGCAAACAGGACACTTCAAGCTTAGCACTAACGTTGAAAAGAAAAAGAAAAACAGAAACATCGAGAAGAAATCTATCCACGACTTTCCAACTAACGAACGTGACACGTTTCGCGAACGTCAATTGTATCTATTGTAGCGTCCATTTGTCGATGAAATACTTTCACTTATCTGCAAAATTTACCATCTACAACGACGACGTTTCTCTTTCACACAGGGGAAACTGAGATTCCAAAGATGTTTTCAAACTCTGGAAACCTCTTTCAAAGAGGATTCTCACTTCGTATCATTTCTCTCGCGTGGATTTAAAACTCGACCTCTACTTTCGTCGAGTTGTTACACACTCGTTACAGTTTCCAATTAAAAGGAAAAAGAACGTGAAAGAAAAGCGACAAATGACCACTGCGAGATACACGTACGATCTGTAGAACGTGTACAACTACGATTTAAAATACGCAACTAGGATTTTGCGATTATACTGTGTATCGTATCTCTATAAATACATCGGCATCCGTACGAGATGGGCAGTGTATTTACACAGTAGTGTTGCCGATGTATTCCGACAAATACATGGAAAGTGTAACCTACACTCTATTTAGAAAACGATCGATAAAACATTCGATGTTTAATAAACGCCGTAAATTTTCTTTTTATACAAATGTGTCGCACACGTAGTACGCGCAACGGTTTGTATATACAGGGTGGTGGTGAGAGACTGGAAGTTTGCAGAATCGTTTGGAAGCACCGTGGTATTGTACAGAGGGTATTAAAAAAAATTTCACATACCATATTTCAAAGAAGGGAAGAGGTGCCGAACTTTGAACAAATTTACATCGACTGCTTGTTGAGTTCTGGAATTTTGCCAAGGTTTTAGCGGGAAATTTTCGAAATTGTGCAATCATTGATCGCATCGTTTTACGAACTCACGTGAAAGCTGCGTCTTCCGCTAGAGATCTCCCACGAAAGCTTTCTGTCAAAGCGAAATGCGATCCTCTATACTTCGAGGAGAAACTAAAAAAGATCTGCTAATTTCAACGAAAATGGGAAGCGGATGCTATGAGCTAAAACACAGTTTACGAAATTAGACGAAAGTAGACGAACGTAAGAATTAACGCTACGTATAAAAATTACTCTTGAACTACGAATAATCAAATTATCCAAAACGCTAAATCGAACGCTCTTTACTCTTACCTTCCCTATTTTTATTATAAAAAAAAAAAAAAAGAAAGAACAGATTCTATCCCTTTTCGACGCACGCTTCCAAATTCCGAGATCTCCTCTCTCGCGACACCCTCTATACACCCGTCTATACATCACAGTGAACCAACTGACGTTAAAACAATCCAAGGAACTATTCGGGCACTAATTGCACGTAGCAAGAGATTGCAAGAGTATCCAGTAATTTATACGTTATCGGTCGCGCCTTTTGTCCACCGTTCACCAGCGTAAAGCACGACGACTTCCGGTATCGGCTGGTTCGTTTCGCGGCAACTCTCTCACACTCAGCACGGAACCGCCTTTCAAAAACTACATTTAACACGGATACTGCAATCTATTTATCGACTCGACACACACACACACACACACACACACTCTCTCTCTCTCTCTCTCTCTTCAACGACTTGAAACGAGTCGAAATCTGTGTTCTGTCCTCGTAGGGGATGCTTAAACCGACTGCCAGAACTATGCTCTCGGTGTTCGTTCGAATATTGAAATCGAGGTTCCAGCAGTCTCGTTCTGAACTGACGTTTCTGTTCCTTCTGTTTTTCTTTCTTTTTGTTTTTCATCTTTTTCGTCGAAGAAACAGTCGAGGTCTTAATATTAAAACTCGTTCGTTTGTGCCTTTTCGAAAGTCGATAGCGACGGATTGCACTCTCCGACCCGTGAAATCCTCGCCTTCTACAATTCTTTTTAGGCACGATCCCTAAAAAGTTTCTCTCTTGTTTTTACTGACAAAATCCGGAAGATTCGTTCTTCGTGTAAATTCCGTTACTGTTAAACCTTTGCCGTCCCTAATGCTCCAGAACGCTCGATATTTAATGGTGCCTGACTAAACGCTCTAAAACGCTCCTCCAACACGCGCTGTAACTCAATGCGTTGAAAGACATAACACTATCAGCAGAGATCCAGACTGAGTCATAGGCATGGAGATTGTGTTTTGCTTAAACAAACATTACTGCACATTTTGCTTATTGTTTATTCCATAAATAATAGCTCTGACATTTAAAAAAATTTAAATACTTTGCTTAAAAACGCGATTATCGCGGTTGTGCTCTGGTATTTAAAACGTGAGCGGCAAAGGGTTAATCTGCGTTGCGCCAATTCTGCCAGAGGGTAGTTTCAGATTAGATTCAGGCGGGTCCTTACATCTTCGATCAGAAAGTATCAGATACACTGCTTTTTTGAGGGGGAGAGAGAGAAAATGAAATTTGGTAGCAGCGTGGGTGTTAAGACGATTCGTCTTTTTTACAGAAAAGAAAAAAAGAAAAAACAAGTGTGTGCGATCCGACGAAAAATCCTTCCACGTGTGATACATCCTTCACGGTTTGTCCTTACGCGTTGACACGTTTGCTCAGGCTGACGTCATCGTGTTCGCAGCGCGCATCGCAAACAACCACCAACCAAATGGAAATATTAGCTCAGCGTTCGATAAATCGATACGGAATGCGAAAATACGACAACGCGCGACAGTGCACAAATACAAAACGAAAAGTAGAGGAGGGGAAAAGAAAGATGGGAGAAGATAAAAACGGCGGGCACAATGGGCGGTTCACAAAACCGGTAAAACACTAAAGATCGAACCTTCCGGATATCGCCATGTTACATGACCAAAAAAAAAAAAGAAAGAAAAAAGAGAAAAGAAAAAAGAAAAAAATGAAAAAGTTACGACATTCGAAAAGTCCTGTTGTTGTTGCTCCACCGTACAGTACACGGAAAATCGTGGAAACAAAAGCACGGTGTAAATACAATTGATCCATCGACGTTGAAACAACAATCGCGAACAAAGTTCGCCCCGATACGTAGAACGCTCGACGAATCGGAAGTTACAAATTTATTTTCGTACGAGAATCATCGTTGCGACGCAGTTAATATTATCAGCGAGACTCTATAAATTATTACAAGATCACAAGATTGTGAAGGAAGTTGCAGACGAACCCGCGAATTCGTCGAATCAAGATCGTGAGGACAATAATTTCGTGCAACAGGTAGGCTCGCTGATGTTATTAACACTTCGTGGACATACTAGAGTCCGAAGAATTTTCAATGTTCCTAGCGAACAGAAAGAAAGGACCGAATCGGCGAAGGAAAATCGGAGCTCCTCGGATGAAGGGCCCAATTGCCAAATCATTTTCATCGCAAGCGAGCCAACGAGGTTTCAACCTTCGTCAATCGAGATACGCATTTCGATGATACTGGCGTTTATGTATATAGATTATATTTATGAGTTAGTGATGTGTCATCGGTTTCCCCCGGGGATGACGATTGCCTGGGTGGCGATCGTCGTCAGGCAGACGGTCAAAATAAGAAGAAACAAAGACGTAACACAACGATTATGCATGTACACGTGGGCAGAAAGAAGCGTCATGCGGTGCAGCCAAGCGTGCGTTGCTGTTTACCTGCGAACGGCACATCCCCGAAGTATTCCTCGACGTTGTCCGTCGACATGCTCTTGTCCGACAGAGACACGCTCGATAACGATCCGCTGCTGGCGTCCAGAGAGCCGCCGGCCGGAAACTGCAATAAATCCTCGTCGGTTTCCGTTTCCATGTCGCGGGACCGCCGTTTGTACACCTGCCAACAAGTAACACCCACGTATATGCATTTTTCATCGCCTCTATTTTCCCTTCATTTTCTTCAGCCGGCGCTGATCCATCGTGAGAAATCCATTATCGCGCTAACTCTTTACACCTTTTCGTAACTGACGAATCTGGCCATTTTTTTTTTTTTTTTTTTTTGGTTTAATAAGTGGATAATAAATAAACTAGCGAATGTGCTGGTGTGTGTATAGCGTATCAAGTTCGAAGAGTTTTATTTATTTATTTATTTTTTCTTTTTCGGCAAAGTTGAATTATTCTTCCAGGAGAGATGATAAAATCGTCCGTCTTGCGCCGGCAACTGGCTCGCGGACCATGACGAGTGACCGAACCGTATACATATAATTCGTCGCTTTCTTATTGAACTCGTCAGTATGATATCACTGGATAGAAATTATTGAGAAGTAATAATAAATTTATTATTTGTTCTACCCGAGTCATCATACTTACAAATATACTTAAAACTGAGAAAATGTTGCAATTTTCAACCACTTGCGCTGGTAACTGATTGCGGACCATAACGAGTGGCCGAACCGTCTTTCCTTTTCTTTTGAACTCATGTCGGTACGATTTCACTGGACAGAAATTATTAAGAGGTAACAAACTTATCATTTGTTTTGCCTGGGTCGCATTTAAATATACTTGAAAGCTGAGGAAACGTTGCAATTTGGGACAAAAAAATTCTCGACGTGTGTGGCACGTCGTTCCAGCGCAAGAGGTTAACTACTTGCGCTGGTAACTGATTGCGGACCATAACGAGTGGCCGAACCGTCTTTCTTTTCCTTTTGAACTCGTCAGTACGATATCACTGGACAGAAATGATTAAAGAGTAACAAATTTATCATTTGTTTTGCCTGGGTCGCATTTAAATATACTTGAAAACTGAGGAAACGTTGCAATTTGGGACAGAAAAATTCTCAACGTGCGTGACACGTCATTCCAGCGCAAGAGGTTAATTGTGTGTTTCTGATTTTGTGGCTTTCTACCAAGAAAGATTCAAAGATTCGTCAAAGTTAATTGTTGTTTGAAAAATGTCAATTAACAGTTACTTCTTGATGAAATTTCCATTGAAAACTTAACAATTCAGTTGTTTTTAAATATCTGCATCGGAACGTCGAGTGTTCTCTTTCTGTCACTTTCTTCCGAAAATACAAACTCTGACTTGTCAATGTTAAATCCCGATAAATCAATAATTATTCTTCGACAAAATTTCGATTAAACACCAAGAAATTTATTTGATTTCAAATATCTGCATCGGAACGTCTCGAGCGTCACTAAAACTCACGTTTAATCATCTTCCGAAAATTCTACAAGTCTGACAGAGTTAACTTTCAATAAATTAATAGTTACTTCTCAATAAAATTTCTACTAAAAAAAAAAAAAGCAAAGGCGATTTAATTTGTTTTAAATATCTGCATCGGAAACGTCGAACGGATTCAATTATACCTTATAATTGAGATTTAATGAAACACGCACCGAAAGTTAAACCGCCTACTACCATTGAAACGCGGTTGACAGATTTTATTTTCCTCAATTCTTTTTTTTCTCCATTTTGGAAGTGCGCCGCTTTTTCACCGGTAATACGCGCTCGAATTACCAAAAGAAAAAAAAAAAAACCCGGATTAGAAATGACGTTTCGCGCGATAACGTTTACAAGCGGCGCAGAAATTCATCTCCCAGCGCGTGGAAAACACGCTCGCGCAGAGCAAATAAAAAAAAAAAAAGAAAAAAAAAGACCCGGTTGCAATCCGATAAAAATCTATCCGAACGGATCACTTGATGCGATTATACACAATAAACTTTATAAAATATGAATCGGATAAATAAATCTCGCCGGGGATATATATACATATTTCTATCGATGCCGGCAATTTAAACCGTGACGCACGTGTAACCGGTTATTAAAATTTCGATTTCATCGAATCAAAAATATATCGTCGTCATTTGCCTCGGATCAACACATTGAATAAATGCTGAATGCGATCGTAATAATAAAAGTCATCGAGCTCGCGTGGTAACATTAACCGGGGAAAGGGGGGAGGGAGAAAGCTGCGGCCCGAATGAACATTTTTTTTCAAATGAAACATAGAGGAACTCTGTTTGACCTTTTCACCTTTTCATCCTCACTTGTACGTTCGATGGAGCGTTCATTTCCGTTTAAAATTCGAAAAACGACCTGACCGTCGAATAGAAACGTCGATAACACACGGTAAAACTCCGTTTACGTAAACTTGTTGCAGAATAAACATAATAATTGCGTACAATAGCAATAGAATCGGTCCACTGATTCTCCCCGAGCTGCAAGTAGCCAATAGTTTACTCAATCGGCAGCATTGGCTAATATATGGTTCGAGCACATGTATAAACGGAGAAATGTTTGTATTTATAGATATATTATTTTCCAAACATTTTACATTCCTTCGCTGTAAACACGCGGATGCGACGTGCGAAGCCGCGAGAGAGAAACCGCCGTTTCACCGTGAGGAAGACGCGCGCGATTCATCCATAAAGAAACTCTCAAAGGTGTGCTAGGCGTCTTTCTCAGCGAAATCTCACCGAGGAAGATCGTCGTTTTAACGCAATTAAAATTTGACGCCAGCAAAGCCGACAAACGGACAGACAGGCAAACAGACACGGGTGGTCGCGTCCTGCGGCGTGTACGAAACGCGTCGCTAGAAATTCGTAGATTTCTCCTTGCCGACGACGTCGTCGTCGACGTCGTCATCGTGATGGCGCGAGGAGAGAACGAGCGTTCGCGAGGAGAAGTCAGACAGGCATAGAGAAGCCGAGGGCTTCATTATTCAAAGGGTGTCGGCGTCTTGCATTCTGCCGCTCTGCTGGATCCGCGGAAGTTGACGGGTGTGAAGCAACCATCCGTGAGCAGTTCCTCCGCCTCCAGTCTCTTCGCCAAGCTTCAACCGCACCGCGTCACACGATTTCCTCTTTTCCACGATTCCTCCTCCACGACTCGCCTCGCGCCGCGATATCCTCCTTCCGGAACCGCCATTGATTCGCGCCGAGGGATCGCCGAACATTCGTTTCCGTGCTCGATCTCTCGCTCTTGATCCCTTTATCTCTATTTCTCTTGTTTTCTTCTTTCCCCTCTGTCTAGCGTCTTTATTTCTCACTGTCAGCGTGGGAAACTTGAACTCTTAAATACAGAATTTAACACAGTAGTGTTATCTATGATGGAGGATTGAGCGACGAATCTAATGGGGATCGATCAGTTGACAGAGAATTTGGAGCTTTCCGAGGATAGAACAGGGAAACTGAGGAACTCTCGGAAACGTCACGATTCTGAAAATTGGTATTCAACCGATACGAGTAAGTATATAAATTTCCTATTATTAGTCAGAAATTATATTGTGTTATAATACAGAGTGGGCCAGAAATCACTTCGGACTACTGAAAAAACAACACAAACATGCGAACGTTCTGATGGTCAACATTTTGAAAGGAATAATTTTACAAACGTAACGAAAAAACTACGTTTGAACTTGAATTCAATTTAAAATTAATAAAGCTAGTTCTTTCTTATATTTTGATGTTTTATTTAAAAAAAAAAAAATGGATGAGAAGAAACTTTTGGCCCATCTTGTACAATGTCAAAATCGTTACATTATATCACAAATATAATTATCATTATATTGTAAATTCATTATTACAAATGATTCGTTTCGTTGCAATTGTAAATTCGTTAAATATTCTTCAATTCTCTGTCGCGCGAGATTCGATTCGAGATACCGCCTGTTATATCTTTACTTTCGTGTCTTCTCTCGCTGGAGAAGAGAGGACCCGAAAAGTCGAAGGGAAAAGTTCAATCGCCGAGCAATTTTTGCCCTCCGCAGAGATTGATAATTAGAGCATGGGACCAAGTAAACACTGCAGCCGGCAGATCGTTTCCGCTTCCTGTATCAGCTGTGCACAGCTCAGCGAGAGGTACAACCTTTGCCGCTGTACCACGGTTCGAGGAGACGACTAAATTGTGCCGAAACATCGGCTGTGTCTCGTCCGGGTTGATGAGATTTACGAGCGTCAATCGAAATCGAGGTTGACTCGTTATCGCCGGTCGCGACCCCGTGACTTGCCAATTACCGTCCCGCTAGATTGCCAGAGATCTATACACACACACACACACATAGACACACACACATAGACATCCGGTTCAACGAAATTGCACGCTGTGCAACTTCGTTTCCCCTCCCCCGCGTGCGACGCAACCCTTCTTTCTTACCTTCTCACATCGAAATCGATATTTTCACGAACACTGTTCAGAAAGGACTTTATTTTCGCACTTCGTACATTCGTCGAGAAATATATTCTCTCGCAACACACACATATATACGATTATTTCTCCCATTGCTTTGAATCAACCCACTGTGGTTGACTGAATTCCTTTTCGCAATTATAAAATAGAAAATTTATGCAACGCGAAGTCAAATATCGACATGTAAGTACAGATTGGCAATGAATTCAGCGGCTTCGATTTTGTTACGACGAATACGTTTTGTAGTAACTTTTGAAGTAACAACGTAACGGCAGTTGACGTTAAACGTAAGTATACGTTGCATTTCGAACGTTTTATTCTTGGAATTTATTTATACACGTTATCAAGTGAACGATCTTTGTCCGAGTCAGAATCTAATTAAATTAAAGAATCTTCCGCTGATGCTTCTCATTCTTATTGCTCTTTTATTTTTATATGATTCTGTATTTATATTTTAGGTAGCTCTGCTATATAAAACTAAAAAGCAAAGGAAACTCAAGTATTGTCGCAAATACACTGAACTCGTCATAGCTCATTGCGACTTGAAAAAAATCACGAAGCCACGTTGTATGAAAGTAGTGAACAAAATGATTGTTGAAATGCAAACAGATAAGATGTTATCGACATACAAACTAAGAGCGCTTTTTCTTGTTTAACAAACACCGACAGAAGAGGAAATAATGACAACTGCACAAAATGGCTCCCGCAGACAACTTGTAAAAGCATTTACTTTGATATTTTAGATCGTTACCAAGAATGTTACTGCGAAGACGCATGTATATGCAACCTTGTGGAAAAAGAATTATTCAACAAAATGTTACACGAGCTTACAACAGAGGGTAAACATCGTGATACTAAATTCCAAAATCCAAATATTGATAGATTACAACAATTCGATTCTAGATTGTAGACGATGCTAACCTGTACATATTTTGTATCTATTAATTATTAATACAAATCGACGATCTTTATTACGTACGTGGAATGCCTGCAAAGTTGAGAATGCGAGACAAACGTTTATCCTTCCTCCTTCGTTTGGACGAAGTCCTAAACGCAATTTAGGAACTTGGGTTTCGACTCGACATTGCACAAACTCTCTCGAACCTTATAACTCAACGAAACCTTGGCCAAATACATCTACGCTCGCTGATATAACTGATTACTGGTCCGAGTGTTGCTCGAATCGGTCCACGGAACGATGCTGGGGCGTCTGTAAATACGCGACAGAGAGAGAAAGAGAAAGAGAAAGAGAAAGAGAGAGAGAGAGAGAGAGAGAGAGAGAGAGAGAGAGAGAGAGAGAGAGAGAGGCCGAAATCTGGCAAAAAGCATACGCGCGACATCATACCCGGTATCCGTGAAGATCCCGAGGCACTAACTACACGATCCCCCTGAAGCGGAGGCAACCGTACAAGCCGGCAGCCAAAGCGTCTTGCCTTCATCCGGCTCCTCTCGCTGAAGGATATACATACGTACGTATATTCACTGTACGATATCTCGTGAAGCGTGTATAACCGCTGAAAGACACGGATTGCCAGCGCGTATAGCAGCCAGAAACGGAAAGGAAGTATGTAGCGAGAAAGGACGAGCGTGTAGCATGATGGCGAGAGAGCGAGTCGAAGCGAGAGTGTCGAAGAAGGACGCGAGGAAACAGATAGTTGGTAAAGACGTCGCGCGTTTCTGGCGAAGAGAAGACGCGTGTGTCCCACACACACACGCGCATACACATAGTGAGAAAGAGAGAGATGCGGAGAGGTTCGAATCACGAGAGACGGTGGTGCACCTGTGGAGAGGGCAACAGATAGAAACGAGGAGAAATAGAGGGAGAAATAGAAGGCTCGCGACGCCGTATGTGTGTATGTTATACGTGGATATATCCGAGCGAACGTAGTCAGTCTCACAGCAGAATGATCACAGGATGACGGCGGCAAACGGCGGGAAACGAGCGATACAGAGTGAGAGAGATAGAGAGAGAGAGAGAGAGAGCTCGGCCTCCTTGCAAATCGCATCACAGATCAAACACGGCTTGTATATTAAACGTAACCTGCTAAGGCGTCCTGGCAACCGCTTATCTACTGTCCATTCTGCCGAGGGCCGAGTCTCGATCACGAGGGCAGCTACTCGATGATACTTTCGACGACGCTCTTCCAACCAGCGACGCGATACCCTCGATCAGAATCTCGACAAACGACGAGCGATCCTCGTCGTTCGAGGCGCTACACCGTTTTCGCGGTAGGAGCATTCCGGACCAGTACTTTCGCGACCAGACGCGCGTTAGCTACCTTTGACATCACGACACACACGACGTTACACACAAGCGCGCGTCAGCGCCGAGACGCAGTCAAGGATGGAAAATTGAACGCCCGCGAACGCACGACTCAGCGAAGCACACCGTGCGACGAATCGCGAACACGCTCGCGCCGAGTCAACCGCTCAACGTCTATCAGAGAGACCGGGAGACTGCGATTTGCAAGCGATTCCAAGAGATAAGCGTATCGTTCTCGAGGCAAAGGTTCGAAGGGGTGACATTTTTCAGAGTCAAGCTGCGAGTCGATGGTTCGGAATAGGGTTCTTGGATTCGAATGGAACCAAAGTTTATTACATGAAGCGTCCTTTAATCCTTTGACTGACTAACTTGACAATTACTGATCTACAACATGGAATTTATCGTTGTAATTTATCTAACATAACAATTATAAATAACTGAATGTCGGCAACTGTTTCAATGTTCGCGTGTTTTTATCAATACTGATCAGTCTCAATTTCGCTGTCCCCGCACCGCGAATTGTTTATTTTAATATTTATCTTAGTTTATGATCAGTTCGTTATTTTCCTAAATAATACAATGTACCTAGAAGAGAAAACGAGTAAATGTGATAAGTAATAGCGAAGATAGCCAGTCGCAACGATTGACATGTGAATATCGATGTGAGAATATGTCGCAGTCAAAGGACCAAAGAGTTTTTTTACGGTTAATTTCAAGAAAATTAATGTTTGACATTGATCCCGAAATCGTGCCTGCGAAAACCTGCAGATTGAAATGAATGACCATTGCCTCGGAAATTACCTCTCCCAAAATTCGCGTTAGCCAAGTACCATACACAAAACTAGAAAGAAGCCACCCACAAACTCGGAACATGTTACAGAAGAAGCTTGCTTCATCCCGATTCTAAACTCCTTTCCAATTCTGCAGCACACGAGTGTAAATTCCCCGAGTGTGAAGCTTGAAACTTGAACCGACAAAGAATGACCATTTCCTCAGAAATTACCTCTCCCAAGATTCGCGCGTTAGCACGTACCATGCACAAAACTAAGAAGAAGCCACCAACTCGGAACATGTTGCACAAAAAGCTTGCTTTCCAAACACCGAAAACACCTTTCCAATTCTGCAGTAAACAGGTGTAAGCGGGTAGATTCCCCGAGTGTGAAGCTTGAAACTTAGACCGACAAAGAATGACCATTGCCTCAGAAAATACCATACACAAAACTAAAAGGAAACCACCAACATCTCAGAATATGTTACAGAAGAAGCTTGCTTGTTTCTTCCCGATTTTAACCCTCGTGTAGCCGGCACCGGGTCACCAGAACTTGATGCTATACATGTACAGGCAATGATAATAAATATGGTACCAAATGTGCCAAATGTTAACGATTTATTATGCAAAGAACATGCAATAAAAAACACAATAACGTTGTACGTACGTAGTGCACATAAATAAAAAACATGTTTATAAAATTTTACATTTTTTTAAAAACAAACTCCTCTCCCTCTTCATATTGTAAACATTATTACATCCTGTACTAAAAAAAAAAAGTTAGTTGCGCAAAGCAAGTATAGTAAAAATTCAGGTATGGGTCAAAAGTGATCCGGTGTCGGCTCGCCGCGTTGCTCATTTACGTCGGCTATTCAAGAGTTAAACATCTTTCCAATTCTAGCAGTAAACGAGCTGTAAGCTGACTACCCGAGTACGAAGCTTGAAACTTAAACAACTAGAAATTTCTTTATTTAGAACCACCGTACAGATCCGGAGATCCAGTGACCTGGAAAAACACTCACCTGACTCAAAGGACGAATCCTCTCGTGAATCGACTTCTCGGCCTGCATGGCGGAGGGTGGCGGATGATCAGGCGTCGGTGGCTGAGCATAGTGCGTGGGGCTGGTGGGCAGCATCATTTGTACTCGTTTCAGGCGCTTGTCGGTTGCCTCGCGGCCCTCCGGCGTCGGGTGCTCATCGACGGCGTCCCGCTTGTCGTCCAGAAGGCTCTCCTGGGAAGACTTGAGCGTGAGGAACGCGTTCGACACGAACGTCGGCTCCTGGACGAACGAGTCGGTCTCACTGCACGGCGACTTGTCCGCGCAGGGGCTGCTCTCCGGCTCGTAGCTCTCGAACGCGTGCCTACGTAACTTTCGCCGTGGATTCAGCGTCTTGATCGGCCTGTTCTCGTAGATGGAAGTGATGGCAACCGGTTCGACGTTCGACTCGCGCTTCTCCTCGCCGTCCGGCACGCGGGACTTCATCTCCACGTATTGGTCCACGCTCCTGGTCACGTGACGCAGTTGTTCGCGACGTTTCTGCAGCTGCTCCAGGTCGATGTGACTGCGGGCGCCGCTGCGCGCCATGAACAGATACTCGTAGTTGCTCGGGCCCAAAGTGCAGTCCGCCGACAGAGACATCTGGGTCTGTAGGTGCGTCGGCGAGACGGAGAGGTTGCGTCTCGGTGGCTTTTTCGGTGGCGTTGGCTGGAATAACATCAATTATTGCGCGCGCGCGCACACACACACATACACACACTTTCTCTCTTTTTCTCTCCCTTAATTTCTTAATACATTTCGCGAAAAATACGCGCCATAAAAGAAATAGATTTGAGAGGAATCTTGAAGAAAAGTCCATTTTATTTAAATGGATGAATAATAAAATCTAGAACATGGGTGTCCAACCTTTTAGATCTTCTGGGCCTCATTGGTTAACAAAAATTTGTCACGGGCCGCGCATATATATTTTCTTTCTTGTCAGTTCAACGAAGACATTAAAACAATTTTTATAGTGAAACGATACATTGATTAGGAAAATATATATGTATTAATTAAAAAAATATGGAAATTTTTAACGACGACAATGAGCTTGTTTTTTTTAGGCACCAGTTCATCAATATCTAGGTTTGATAGTGGCAATACACGAAGAATATTTTTAGAATGTTTGTCCAAAATTTTCGTTCTTATTTTATGTAAAAAAAATCTATTCGCAAATATAAGTACTCCCCCCCCCCCCAAAAAAAAAACGTTATGAGCAGCACATGTTCGTGAAATACTGAATATTTTTCTTTAGGCAGGTATAGTTTATAAAAGTCTAATAAAGCTTGGATAAATTTTTCCTCGAGTTGTACATCTATAATTATAGGTAATTGGTCACTCTAACAATAAGTTTCAAAATTATTCCTGGTTAAAATTATTCAAATAATAAAATTCTTATTCAATTGTTCCAATTTTGGTGGGTTGGACACACCTGATCTAGAAAATAGAAAATAGAACAGCAAGAACTCGTACACTTGTGTACACTTTAATTGAAAAGGATCGACACTTGGACAACATATTCGATACATCGTCAACGGAAAATATGGAAATAAAAAACACGGTGTCAATTAAGGATTGAGGTTAACAACGATGAAAATGGATACCCTCCTTCCAGATAAAAGAAAGACAGTTCAGTGTTAATGAAGTCTGGATAATAACAATCGTTCGGATATCTTTCGACGATAATATTCGATCGGCATTTTCTTTTCTTTTTTTTCTTTTTTTTTTTTTTTTCACGAGACAGCCTCGTTCGAAGGGAAAACGTAGCCAGCGTCAAGCTGTCGGGCCAATTAACTCGCGATCAATTTGTCCACGTTAACGAACTGTAAGGCGCAGAGATGATTCATTGCTGGGTTACACGGTACGCTTGTCCGCGATGTAAAAAAGGAGTCAATCTCGAACAAGTGGAAGAAAAAAGAAAAAAACGGAGAAGAAGGACGCTTGAGAAAAAACAATTCATCGTACAAATTGAAACTCTGGTAACAACATGGAGATATTGGAGATTTAAAAAAAAAAAAAAGGCGGAAAAAGAAAGAGAGAAGGTCGGTATTAAACTTGTAAATTTCAAGTATTATACAACAATGTGAATACAAAATTAACATATTACTTTTCATAATTTTTTTATACAGAGTACAAGTCGGCCAGACTTTGATATCACATTCTGCTTCTGTAAGGACTATCGACTATATTTTAATTTAATCACCGAAACTACCAAACAATGTCGAACAATTGAACGTCGTCTACATCTACTCTGTACAAAATCGTCAGGTAAATTACATTATCAAAACCATAATTACCGGAGACACGACGAAACGGATCAATTAGAAGAGCGAAAGATTTCGCTTCTCGCGACCTCGTGCAACCCCTTCTTCACCTTCGTCAGGGACGAGATCTCGAGGTGAAACGGGGAGAAGAACGAAAGGGGGATATTCTTACCGAGACTTTACTGTTGGAGGCGGGGCTATGGAGAGAGCTGGACAACGGTGCCATTGGCAAGTAAATCCCGGCGGCGCTGGAATCGTTGGGCAAACAACGCCGGTCCCGTGGGCTCGGTCCACCGACGCTCGAGGACGAGGAAACGCTCAATTGATCCGACTCCCTGCCACCACCGTATCCCGTGGGTAATGTCAAGGACAGATCCTCCGACACGAAGCTACCCTCCATTGTTCCACGAGGTACCGGTGGCGTTTGGTACAGTCCGTTGTCGGAACCCCTGCGCAACCAAACTCAACGTCTCAACGGGACCCAATTCTCCATTAGCTTGGAATCTTGTTGATGGTTTACTTTTTCCAACAAGATTCTCTATTTTTTTTTTTTTTTCTGTTTTACTTTTTTTCATCCGATCGGTGTTTCTCTCGGTCGTGTGTGTGTGTGATAAAAATTAAAAAGATTAGGTTGAACTACTTTCATGCAGTAGCGCTTTGGACCGACTGTGCGACGTACGAAGATTTTCTAAGCAAATATTAGCGCTTAGATTTTTACCAATTTTGCATTACTTGGAGATTATTTGTCTTTAACCTCTTGCGCTAAAAGATCGACGACAACTTTTCGTCCCAAATTGCAACATTTTCTCAGTTTCAAATATATAAAACAAATGATGAGTTTATCACTTCTTAATAATTTCTATTCTAGCGATGCCGGCGAGTTCGAAAAGAAAGCGACGAATTATCGTATACGGTTCGGTCACTCGTTACGGTCCGCGAACCAGTTGCCAGCGCAAGGGGTTAAAGAACACGAATTTTCACCAATAGCCTACGATTACGATATTCGTATCAAACTTTTGCAAGATTCACCTCCTCTTCACGCGTCGCAAATATCGCAGCGGAATTACAAAAAACGCAACAGGTTGCACGGTGTCGTGAAATTCGACGTACGTGGGAAAAAATTTGGACGGACGATCGAGAACGGAGAAATCGAAAGCGCTAGAGCATCACTGTGCCGGAGAACAGTTTTGCATGTGGTGTGTTACCGTGTGGTGTCGGGCTGTGCAAGTGGTACACTGTCGGCGGTAGTGTTTTGTGGTTTGTCGTCGGGAGTTTGATCGGAACTTTCGAGAGTATTTATCGAGTTGAGAGTGTCGGACATGGACATAAAGACGCTGTCGAAGACGGAGCTGGGGTCGGAGTCCTCAGTCAGCTGGAGGCTCCTCCGTACTCCGTTCACCGGTCCCCCATTCGGCTCGTCTTCGCTGAAATTCCCAATCCAATCCGATATCGGTGAGGTTTGGAACGCGATTCGCAACAGCGTGTCGGCTATCGCGGCATATGTAAAAAAAAGCAGGGCAGCGCAACCAAGCGAACGCAAACCAGTAGAACAGCCAGTAGTTTGCTAGTACATTTTCTCAGAAGTTCTTGTCAATGGTTGTAAATTATCGTCGCAATCACGTCGCACTGAACTGATCTGCTCAGATATCTTTCCAATTGTCAGCTTGCGTTTCTCTTTTAAAATTTGTACGAAAACTACAAATATTCTTTTCGACGATCATCCACGAAACCTCAACGATCACGAGGATTACGGTGCTCGACGATTAAGCAATTGGCAGACGCGAAAAGACGCGGAGAGACAGAAGATGGAAGGCCAGAGCTCGTTCATCGGTCAAGCTAACGAGTGGCGGACGGTTCTTCCGAGTGTCATCGTCCGTTGCTCTCGACAATGCGTAAGTTGAAGCGGAGACGTCCGCGGCCGTGAGTGGCGACTTTTTAATGAGGCCACGTAGACGGAGGTAAGCGGAGAAACGGACGGACGGATGGACGAAAAGAGAAAAGCACGGAGGACGACGGTGGAGCACGGCTAGGCAGAACAGGGGAGTGGGGAGCGAAAGGTGGCATGGGAGGCAGGGTAGACAGGCTGGCGGAAACAAGCAAAAGCAGAAAGGTGAATGAGGAGCCGGCGAACCGCGGCTGCAGGCCGTGCCCATAGGACGAGGGAGAGAGCAATGGTTATTAGTTTTATGCTGAGACGGGCTAACATTTACATTGTTTAACGTGATGGATTCATCTCGAGGCGGTCGAGCCACGGCTACCGACGTCAAACATTGACGGTGCGGAGGTGCGGAAACCTCTGGTACCTCTGCTCTGCCTCGTTTCCCTCTTCCCTCTCTCGTTCCGACGTTTCTCTCTCTCTCTCTCTTTTTTCTTCTTCCTTCCGTCCTTCTCTGCCAGTAGCACCAAACGGTAGAGAGAGAGAGAGAGAGAGAGAGAGAGAGAGAGAGAGAGAGAGAGAGAGAGAGAGAGAGAGAGAGAGAGAGAGTACCAATGGGGGGAGGTGATATGGCGGGGGGTGACCCAGGGGTGAACGAGGCGGTCAGACCCACCATCGCCTGCCTACATCAGGAAAATTAAACCAAGCCAAGCGGTGCTTAACGCGCTGGGGCTACACGCGGCCGCGCCACCTCCTCCAACCTCTTCTCCTCCACCTCCTCTACTTTCAGCTTCCCTTTTCGGTCCGAGAACCTTTCCTCCTCCTCCTCCTCCTCCTCCTCCCCCTCGACTACCCTCGCAGCAGCCTAACCCTTTCCCTCTGGCTGCTGGCGTGGCTGCGCTCCTGCGTGGGTGCAACCAGCATCGGCTGGTACTAAAAACGGTATCAGCGACGCCGCTAAACCATCATCCGAGCACTCGCCGGCTCACTCACTACTCGGCTCGCCACTCTCCTCGCGTTCATTCACTTCGCGGTGCCCGTGCGGCCGCAGGTCCGCGTCTATGCTTTTGTTTACCCGGCATCTCCTATATTAAAACAACCACGGGTTATGCGCCCGTCTATACTATATATCCGCTCTTTCTAGAAAATATTACCGGCGCCACCCACCCCACCCCACCCCACCCCTCTTGTCCGATGCACCGACGCGATGTTCTTTTCTCTCGCGTCGACCAAGATGACGCCGGGTGAGCACAAATACTCGGGGAATAGGTAGAGGCTCGTTCGCTAGAATTGTTCTTCTCCTCTGGTTCTTTTTTTTTTTTTCTTTTATTTTTTCCTCCCCCGCCTCCACCTCCGGGGGTTTGTTCGTCGGTTCGTTTCTTTTCTTCCCTGGGCATTTTTTCTCTCCACCTCGCCCACCTCCCTCCCCGTGGTCGCGAGAGAGGAGATCGTTGCACGGAACGCAAAATGCGAATGGCACGTATCGATGCGTTCTCGTCGGAGGGACGGACATGCGACGATCGAAAGCAGCCGCTGTGTTTTGCATCCGAGTGGAACCGAGCTTGCTTGGTTATTGTTGCTACTTTCTCTCTCTCTCTCTTTCTCTCTTTCTCTCTCTCTATCACTGATGTGAACACTCAAGAGGTTGCTTGAACTTTTTTTTTATTACCTTCGTATTTTAATTGTAGTAAATATTAATCGTGGTCGATTTATAGCGGAGGAAGTTTCAACTCCAGAGTGTTACATTATAGTTTGTGGTACTTGGAGCGTGAAAAATATCTGTCTGCCTACGTCCTTCATGGTACCTTCATGGAAGTACATAATATCTTCTTTTCACAGTACTTTGTCTGTTTTCCTCAAAAATCGCCATTTACCTTAACGTCCAAATATTTATTAGATAATAAAATATCCAACTCTACTATGAAAAGTGGTATTTATAGAGGGAGTCTCGGTTCGAGTGTCACTTTATAGTCTCTACTACTTGGAGCGTGGAAAAATCTGTCTGCCTATGTTGATACCTTCTTCTCACTCTATATCAAATAATAAAATATCCAACTCCACGCTATTTGCCAAGCATTTTGTAAATTTTATCATACATACTCCCAATTTCTCTTTCACAATAAAGGAGACTGATTCTTGCACTGATAACGCTTATCAGGTAGCTGCGAGCACAGGCGCAGAGTGGCAACGAAATTTTGAGAAACGATCGGCAGAAGGGCAAAAAAAAAAAAAAAAAAAAAAGAAGGAACACCGAAAGCGAGCCAGTGTGAAAAAAAAAAAAAAGAAAAAGAGGGAAGAAAAGGTTGGATACTCACAAAGACACAACGGAAGTGCCGGAAACGCGGCGATCGTCGTCTCGAGGTTTGTGGTAGAATTGCCATTGAGTGGGCGACGTGCCTTCGACCGAAGAAAGATCATCCCCTGGACGAACATTCTCGTAAGGGCTGCCCAGTGAATCGTTCCCCTGCACCGGGATCGGTGGCAAGTTCTCGCTGTCCGCGTCGCTCTCCACGCCGGAGGAAGACCTGTGCCCTGTTTGCAAAATTTCGTTCGTCAATCTTACTACATATTTAACGCGACAGTGTTAAATTCTTTGCCCCTTTAATTAATTAAACTCTTCGTCCATTTAATCAATTAGGGGGGGAAAAACCTATCAACGCTTTATCTACGGATGGCGCCATTTGGGATCAAATTGAATATACTGTAGTTTTTGTAAAGTCCCATTATATATAGAAAGTTGTTTTAATGCCTGTCATACTAAACAAAATTATTGATTTCTCAATATTAAATTTGTAATTTTATAAACTAAATTTTTATTTCTGCGATTATATTGTGAAATATATATATGTTTCGTTTTTCATGAAGTTTGACTTTTCTGTAAAATTTAAATAAAATGTTTTATTCTTGTTAACTTCCAATAAAAAACGTTTATTTTTTTATTGAATAAAAGCATGTAATATTTTCTTCCCAGTTCTCAGCGATAGGAAATCAACCAGTCGATCAGGTATTCAGGAAAGGAAAAATGACGCATTTAGAAAAAATGGTAACGACAAAGTGACACGAACAAGCAACAGATACAACGACGACGAAAACGTAAATGTAAATGAAGCAACATCACGTTATATTACGTTTGAGAGTCACTAGAAAGATCAAGGTCAAAGTGTTGAACAATCTCGTATCTCGGCTACGTCAGAAATTATTAAACAGCATCGACGTTGACTCATTGTCCATTATCTCAACACGACGTAACAAAATAACGAATATGGCCGCGTGTCTTTGCGTCAAATGGACAAACGTGTATCCAACCCACGGTCCACTTGGTCCAATTCACCGTAATTCGTTCAACCTACATTTTATCCAACTGTCGTTTACCAATTTCGCTATCAACGCGCAATTAAGAACCATCTCGTATCGCTCTGACGCGTTGGCCAAACACACAGCGAATTTACCGTTTAACAAATAATGCACCGTCGATCAACGGTGCAAAATCAAACCGCGACCAGCCTCTCGCAGCAAACAGAGCAGTGTTTGAACCTTCGTCAGAATGGATCGTCGTTAACAAGATTTCACGTGCCATCGCGTTGAATCTTTTCAACGGGGAGGCTCGATCGCGCGAATATTCCAAAAATCTGCCATCGACGCAGAGTTATCGCTCTCTGCTTATAATCGACAGCAACGGGAAGAGATTCTTCTCTCTCTGTCTCTCTCTCTCTCTCTCTCTCTCTTTCTCTCTCTTTCGAGACGTGTCTCGTTAATTGCACAGCTCGTTTGCTCGTTTACCTCGGGACACGTCGCGTCACGAGGCGAGAGAAAAAAAACGAGCGTCGCGGCGGATACGCACTTTTTATCACCGCGGTGATGTCCTGAGTGACGTGTGGCGGGAACTGTCCCAGAAGATCGAGCACCGTGTTCTGCCGCGAGTCCCGGATGCCCAGGTCGACACCACGGTCCAGCAACGCTCGCACCACTTCCATCTTGCCGCACAGCGCCGCCTCGTGCATCGCCGTCCCGGCCGACGTCCTCGTGTTCACGTCCACGCCTGCAGCCAGCAACACCTCCACCACCGCTCTGAAATTTCCATTTAAGTTCTTCCGTTACTTTTTTTTTCTTTTTTTTTTTTTTTTAGCTTACCATCAGATAGATTTGTCGGTAGATTTGATCTTTAATTTGTTTTCCCTTGAACGACCGAAAAGCGTGAAAAAATGGACCGAAAATCAGGTTAATCAGGTAAAGACTAATTTCGCAATTTGAAACGATGCGTCCTGGCTTTTCACTTTTACTATGTATAGCAACAAGGTACGATTTGTATTTTTTTTTTCAGAGGGAAGAATGGCTCGGTCATGAGCTATTTACTTTCCGCAAACCTGTGTAAACGGATCGATCTGTTATCTATAAATAATCTACAAATAACGATGGATTTATAAATGGTCTATACATAATTTCTCGAGGAATTTCATCGATTTCATTAGTTCGATTATGATCTATTTCCTTTCGCGAACTTGTGTAGACGAATATTGTCTATATAAATGATTTACTTTAAATAATGATAAATATCTATAAATAATAATGTTCTATGAGCAATGTATAAATAATCCGCAAATAATTCCTCGAGGAATTTCATCCACCTCATCTTCCATCGATCAATCGATTAGTTCGATCTATTTCCTTTCGCGGACCTGTATAAACGAATCGATATGATTTATAAATAATGATAATCTATGAATAACCTATAAATGACGTACAAATAATTTCCCGAGGAATTTCATCGACCTTTCACCGATAAATCGATTAATTCGATCATGATCTATTTCCTTTCGCGAACCTGTGTAGACGTATATTGTCTATATAAATGATCTACTCTGAATAATGATAAATAATGGTGCTCTGTGAGCAATGTATAAGTGATCCACAAGTAATGATGATCTATGAATGATGAACCTATGAATGATTTAAGTACAAATAATTTCCCGAGGAATTTCATCGACGTTCCATCGATCAAGTAACGAATCCACGAACGCCCGTGCGTAAACGTCACTCCGTTGATACGGACGAGCCTCTCGGGCGGAACCTTCTCCAAAATTAACAAACCAAATTAGCGGAATCTATCCCGGAGTTCCGTTTCACCGCGCGTACATACGTCGACCGATCGAGGAACGAAGTCGAAGGGAGGATGGATCTCCGCCGCGACGAGAGGATCACCGACCCGTCAGCTGAAAGTGGACCCACGTTTCAATACGACAGCAACGGCGTGCAGCGTGCACCACGAAACCCAGATTTCGTTTTGTGCCTGTCGGCTGGTGTGCACCGACTGCAGTGACCGCAGCCATCCGTCGCATATAGGATTCGTGGCTGGGAATCGGATTCACGTGCACCTATGTTGTTATTACCGTGCCATAGGGGTATTTGTATACTGGCTTACCAAGAGCACCGATATTGAATCCGATAATAGACATTACTCCCAGTCCCCCCCCCCTCCCCCCTAACCCGGAATCCCTTCCCTCTCGTCCCTTCCACACAACCGAAATCTCTCTGGCTGCCTGTTTCTCTTTCTCTTGCCTGCACGCGTGCATGTACAAGTGGATGGACGCGCGCTGCTGCTGCTTGCTGCACCCTCTCGCTTTCGGTCCCGCTCCGGCGGCCTCTGTCTATCACCGCCCACGCAGATCCAACAGATATCCGCCAAATATCGCGGCGAGGGGCGCGTGAAACGCGTGCGTGAACGCAATCATCGCAGTGTGCACCCAGGGTACATAGACAGAGCCGAGAGTCTCGGCCGCGTGTGTACATTTTCGACGTGGCCGCGTACACACTACGCCGAAAACGAGCGTACACGATCGAGTTTCGCACACCAGTCTCGCGGATACCGTAGTTTCGCGCCTGTCCAAACAGTCAAAATGCCCGTACACACATCGGGGACACACACACGGCGCACACACCGGCGCACGCGCTGCTGTTTGACCGTTGAGATTGTCCATCGGAGACCGGGCAGATTTTCCAATCTAATCAGCGCGAGCGGGATCCGATCGAATCGCGTGAAACTTTATTCGTCACGATGGTGGCGCGGCGGCGACGAGTTTTAGTGGCCGAAGAGTTGATTCTTCGGGGGAATTCGTTCCGGCGAACGAATGGATTTTGTATTTTTTTAGACAGATTTCTAGTTTGTTGAAAGATGATTATGTTTTCTCCTGTTTTTTTTTTGCAGGTGCTGCTCCTTGTAAGCACTACTATTTGTATTTTGTTTATTTGGAAAATAAAGAGTGGCAAAGTAGACTTTGCACAGAAATTCAAAGGATGTTCCATGTCTGTTTATTCAATAATAAAATCCTTTCAAACTGGTTGGAACGGCTGAAGCAACTGACTTGACTAAGTAATCGTAGACATCAACTACAGACAATTAACTAGCAAGGTGGTCCCAAATTGATAGATTAACTAATTGATTAACACGAGACACTTTCATGTATATTTCCTTTCTATAAGATATTTACATTACTTAAAAATTGACATTAAAAGTGTCACTGTATCGTCTCGTTTTAATCGTTCCAAAATATTTTCAGCAGTAACCGCCGTAGCAATCGATGTGTTAACGATCACGGACTTGATTGTTTCTCATAAAAAATAATCTCAGTCAAATGATCCAAAAGACGAGAAAATTTTTTGAAACGCGAGCGTCAAACTTTCTCTTACACATGTATTTTTACAAGATAAAATATTTAATTTCTGTTATTGAATCAGATATTATTGAAAAGATACTACATCACACAGCGTGTCTTTTGTTTCATAAGACAATTTAATTATTTACATATTACTTAAAATTCATCGTAATTAATAGAACGCATCTCGCTTCCGAGTCGTTCCGAAATATTTTTAGCAGCGATCGTCGCAACAATCTCATTAAGAAATAAAGAAAAATCTCGATGAAATAACGCAAAGAGCGAGATAATTTTTTGAAACGCGAGGCGTCAAACTTTCACTTACACATGTATTTTTACAAGATAAAATATTTAATTTCTGTTATTGAATTAGATATTATTGAAAAGATATTACATCACAAAGCGTGTCTTTCGTTTCACAAGACAATTTAATAATTTACATTACTTAAAATTCATCGTAATCAATAGAACGCATCTCGCTTCCGAGTCGTTTCGAAATATTTTTAGCAGCGATCGTCGCAACAATCTCATTAAAAAATAAAGAAAAATCTCGATGAAATAACGCAAAGAGCGAGATAATTTTTTGAAACGCGAGGCGTCAAACTTTCACTTGTACATGTATTTTTACAAGATAAAATATTTAATTTCTGTTATTGAATCAGATATTATTGAAAAGATATTACATCACAAAGCGTGTCTTTCGTTTTACAAGACAATTTAATAATTTACATTACTTAAAATTCATCGTAATCAATAGAACGCATCTCGCATCCGAGTCGTTCCGAAATATTTTTAGCAGCGATTGTCGCAACAATCTCATAAAAAAAAAAAGAAAAATCCCGGTGAAGTAACGCAAAGAGCGAGACGGTTCTTTGAAACGCGAGCGTCAAAGGCGCGAAACGAAACGTTTGTCCAACTGCAGGCTGAAACGTCACGCGCGCGTAATGACGGCCGATGGCCGGTTCTAGCCACGCGAAGCCACGCATACGTGACAACGTTAAAATGTTAAACAGCGAAACGCACGGGAACACGGTGTCGTCTCTCGTTGACAGACGAGTGCCGTGGCGGCACTTGGAGTGCGTGGATAGTCGCACGCGTGTATACAAGCGCGTACACATTCGCGGGGCGGCTCGCTGCGAAACTGTGAACCGCGGCGCGAGCTGCGAGCGCGTGCCCCACGCATGCACTGTGTACATTATTCGCGTGTTTTGTTTGCCACGCGGCCCGTGTTCCACCGTGGCGAGAGAGCTGAATGTCGGGTGTGCCACGTGCGAACGACGAATATTGCTTGGTTTTGGTAAACTGTTTGCGTGAATGAGGGGTTCGCGGCCAACCTTTCCAATATATATATATATACAGGGTGTCCTGTTTTAATCTGTAAATGCAATTATCTCCGAGACCATTTGAAAAACGTCTCGAATGCATCTTCTACTATTTTGGTAATCGCTTGCAATTAGTTTGTCGCATCACCGGATAGACGCGTGTAGATATTATATATATATTATATATAAACTATAACATCTAATATTCTATTATTTATATATTTAGCGTGCTATTCAATTTTATTTTATAAAATTAAAAATTTGTAACTTTTATAACTATGACTTAATTAATAAGAGTATAAAATTAAAGGTCAATTAATACGAATCAGTTCCTTTTATGATCATATTTCTATGTTATATTTCACGTGTTTTTTATAACTGTGATATAAATAGGATATAAAAATTTACTAAAAGAAAAACACAGAACAAATGAAAACCCTTATAGAGGAAATATCTTAAAAAATTTGCAAGCTAAGACGATGAACAAAGATAATGAAGATCATTATTGTTTTTCTTTAAAACAAGATCCTACTGTTTTCCTTCTTAACTATGTAATTTCTTTTTTGACGTCAATCGATGCAGGCCATTTTCTGTAGAAAAGTATTAACTTAGAGAGTTTGACTAAGTATAAACTAACCAAACCGAACGTAACATAAGTTAATCTATATACATTGCTAAAGCTATTAGTTTAAGAGATACTTTAATTTTATAAAGTCTATCGTACGAAAGACGACGAAGAATAAGCGTAGTATTCTCGTGTTCACTGTTCTTGTCTTTTATGCATAGATTAGATAAGAAATATCTCCAACATTAATAGGTTTTAGACGTAGATAATTTAATACTTTTTTTGTAGAGAATGATCGATGCAAAAAGAAATTGCACAATTATACTATACAAAATAGTAGTGATCTTTGTATCTTCTACACGTGTCTATCTATAGACAAACTAAGTGTGCCAAATTACTGAAAAACTTTTGAAAAAAAAAGAAAAAAATGCATTTGAGACATTTTTTAAATGACGAATAGTTGTAGAGTATTTTTAAAATAGTTTTCGTTTGCTCCTTCTTTATACGTATTTGGACATATTGGAAAATATGGACGTTTACAATGGCAGACGGAGCAAATTTAAGAGACAAATGGAATTTCGTAAAATGGAAGAGCAACGTTTGTGATATTCCGAGACATAGTAGGTATTTATTCATTGCTTTTGTCAAATATAATTCTATTTCCCACAGAAATGCAGATAGAGAAAACTTAATAGACAAATACGAGCCAAGATGTAATTTTATAAAATGGAATTATATTTAGTAAGAATAATGGTACTGGATCTCTAAGAATCTAATAAAGTTTGCTTACGAGATAAAATGGAATTATATTTAATAAGAGAAATGGTGGTGAATCATTAATAATTCACTAAATATTACATTTTTTTACTATCACAGTAATAGTATTCGCTATTTCTACTGAAACGTAGTATTTTGCATTTACTCACTGCTCTTGTCAAACGTAATTTTGTTTCTTACCAAAATACAAATAGAAAAAATAAAAGTTTATAATGAAAGTATTGATAGAAATTTTAATCATTAATTACCTGCCAAAGAATCGATACAATATTTTCCATAAATTGATTATATATAATGGACTGATCATATATAATCGGGTAGAAATGTTTCACATAATCTACAAAATCAATCAAAATGAATCTAGTTCATTTCCAATCTCTTCGTTTCTAATACCAAAATTCAATCAAGTAAACTCGACTCAATTGTAAGTACTATCTTTACAATAGTACAAAAGTCACTTTCTACTAAAATAAATCCATAATTTGAAATGAAAAAATTAACAAAATCAGTTTTTTCTTACATTTTGATATTTTTATTAAAAAAAATAGGTGGGAAGAAACTTTTGGCCCACCCTCTATCTTCAAGCACACGTCCAATAAAGTTCGATCACACTCGGTCTATAGATACATAGACAGATATTTCGGTTTCGATGTCGCCGATATCTGAGCAGGAGCCGCGGATAGTTCGAGGGGCACACAGATTGAGCGGTTTTCACACCAGAGTGTACAGGAGTGAAGAGGAGGAGGAAGAGGAGGAGGAGGAGGAGGGTGCGACAGAAAATGCATTCATCGGACTGTGTATCGCGCGACGCGATCGCATTATAAGCGGCTAGCGCCAGTTAAAGCGATTACCGGCTGCAAGGCTGCATAGAAAAACCGACGTTATACCCGATTACAATGTGACTGCCGTTTCGCGGCGATTCACGATCGCGGCCGGCGGAACCGATTTTCGATCGAGCACCGCGTGTCCCCGTACCCAGGCCCCGTTCCCAACGCCCGTCCAACAACGTCGATTATTTTAAAGGCTTACCAGCCGGATTATGCACGTGACGCCGCGATGTTAAATGAGAATGAATTGGCCGAGCAAAGCGTTAAATACTATTCCCTTCCCCTCCACCCTTCCGCTCCTCTGTTTTGCCCGTTTCGGGTGTCGCCAACCATCACCAACGATTCTTCTCGTCGTTTCAAAGAATGCGTCGTGCAACGCATCATTTTTGCAAGAAATTTCGCAGAGAAATAACTGTGTTCGTTGTACACGGAACTAGGTGAAAATTTGGAGCACTGTATTACCTCTTACTGCTTTCTACTGAATACTGCTACTACTTCCTGAAATAAATCTGTAATTCTTTTGTTATACGTTTGATAAAATTAGTTTTCTCTGTGTTTTGATGTTTCATAGAAAAAAAAATAGGTGGGAAGAAACTTTTGGCCCATCCTGCATGTTATTTTGAACGGAATATTTCTCGTAGATTTTTGCTGAGAAACAAAAATATAATTTCATTCCGAAAAGATAATGGAACATCGGTTGGCGATATTAATCTCGACGTGCTCGAAATTCCCGAGCAGAGTGTACGTATGTACGTGTATCGCGGTTTTACGACATTACTCTAGTTCCGCGTAATTTGTCGCGCGTTTAAAGCAATTATTTCACTCCGGATGCATTTTCAACCGCGCATATCAGAAATATGCAAATGTCCAGGGGGATATTAAAAAATAAAGGAACGTTTACACTTCGAATTTTTCCCTGTCATTTTTTCCCCCCCGTCTAGCCCGCCGTGTCAGCTTTACGCAAATATTTCCCCTCGATACCTCCACCAAACGTTATTTACGATTGCTTGGATATTTTAAATCAACGAACCGTTCACCGACAAACTGGAAATAATAAACCAGGTGCGTTGCGTCCAGCTCTTCGAAATATATAACCCGAGATATATCGCTAAAAAAAAAAGAAAAAAAAAAAAAAAAGAAAAAACAACTATATACAATGTATATAAAACTACATAGATATAACGTATATACATATGCAAGGTGAAATACATATACGCGGAAATAACCGGAGAGTTTGAAGAATTGCTTCGCGCCGAAATTCATTTTCATTATTTAATTGTACAACACCGGTGTAACCGATTATCCGGTTAATCTTGCATCATCCGATTGAACGGTCCGGTTAATCAAATAACGAAGGCTCGTGCTTACAATATCGTTTATTTAATTCAACAATTTTTGCCGCGCGATGCAACAATCGCCAATTATTTGTGTAAATGCTAGTAAATCGATCGGACCGCCGTGCACGGGAGGAGCTCTCTCTCGTTCGAATATTTCGGCGACTATTTTTCTCTTATAGCGGCCGCCATTGTTCACCATTGCGAGATATAACGCGAATCCCTGGGTCTCGTTCGCGGAACCACGTTTCACGCCGTCGTTCCCTGTCGTTTATTTTTGACGTCCCTCTCGCTCTCTCTCTTTCTCTCTCGAGCGCGCGCTCCAGTAAATCGTCGGCTGTCACACAATTTACGTTTTCGAAATTCACGCTTTGTCAAAAATACCTGTCCCGCGTGTACCCTCTCCGAAATTTACCCCGGAAATACCAACGTATGGAGCTGCAAAGCGAGAGAGAGAGAAAGAATAATGGTATTTACGGAAAATTGATTGCGCAAGGGGACATTTGATGTCGTTTTCTGCTTATTAAAATACGGTCTTTTTTTTACATTTCTCTAAATGTACTCCCATTTGTTTTTTTTTT